>NC_091190.1:34557472-34633275 GCF_040958095.1 Procambarus clarkii | reverse complement strand
TACCTACTTAAAATTATCTGCTAGATTAAGGACCTGCCCGAAACGCTGTGCGTACTAGTGGCTTTACAAGAATGTAAATACTGTACTATCCAATGTATTCTCACAAACCCAATGTACCTTCTTGTATATATATAAATAAATAAATAAATAAATAAAGAAGGTTTTGGTGGTTGACAGTGTCAAAAGCTTTACGCAGGTCCATAAATAACCCAATAGGGAACTCATTTTTATCAAGAGCTGCATGTATCAAGTTAATCATACAAATAAGTGCATCGTTAGTGCTTTTTTGGGATCTGAAGCCATATTGACAAGAGCTAAGTATATTGTGTTTGGCTAGATAAGAGTAAAGCTGCTTGTAGATAAGTTTTTTCAAATTTTTTAGACAAGTTTGGCAGAATTGATATAGGTCTGAAGTTGTTAACATCAGTGAGATCACCACATTTGTGGACAGGGGTTACTCTCGCATTTTTTAGAATATCTGGAAAGGTTTGGAGTTTAAGTGACTTGTTGAAGAGCAATGCAATGGCAGGAGCTAAAAATCTGGAGTTTTTTTTGTAAAATAGAGTTGGTATCTCCTCAAGGGCACTAGACTTGGTTTTAAGGGAAAGAATTATGTCAGTAACATCACTGGAATTAGTAGGCATTACGTACTGAGACTGGATAGTTTCCTGTAAGATAGTACTGGATGATGGAATATCATTTGCAAGGGATGACCCAATGGAAGAGAAGAACCTATTGAACTCAAAAGCACTGTCAAAGGCTGAAAGCAGACCATCATTATTTGACAGGAGTATTGGTTTGTTATTTAAAATCTTCTTTGATCCCAATATTTGTGAAATTGTTCTCTATGTTTTCTTAATGTTGCCCTTTGTGTGGGTAAATTTATCTTCGAGGTATTTCATTTTGGCTCTCCTAATTATTTTAGATAGCAATATTAATGATGTGTAATTCTTTGAAAATTCTTTGGAGACGATTCCTAACCTATACTTCTTCTCAAGGTCATGTTTTTTTATTAATTGATTTAAGTATCCCCTTTGTAAGCCAAGGATTCTTTAGCCTTTTAGTTGTGACTTGTTTCGTTAGCATAGGACAGTGGGTGTTTTAAAGGCTGAGAGTTTTTTGAAGAAAAGATTGCACTGCCAGGTTGATGTCCTCTATGTTACCTAATTCGGACTCCCAGTTGACATTAGCAGCAGCAGCTATAAAATTGCCTGTGGCAGTTTCATTGTGCAGCCTAAAGTTTATCTCCCTACATCAGTTGGGGAAGTATAATCTTTTGTTGGGATGGTTACATATTTTTGTAAGTTCGTGAAGAACTTTTCAACAAAATTAGCACCCTTGTATGAATTGTTGAAAAAGAGGCTAGACGTAATGAAAAGGTTACTAGTTATGGGGGGTATGAGGTATTACTGAGAAAGGGCCAATAGCTGGAATCAAGATGTATCAAAAATAGTGGAATAGATAGGACGGCTCCCAAGGAACGTAGGTTACGGTGAATGCTTCAAGGTTTTAGAATACAGGTCTGCTGTCTAGTATACAATCACCTACACCACTTCAACAGGATTAATGGATACACCTCAAAAACTAACTTATATATATTAAACCCTCTAATAACCCCCCCCCATATACATTACTACAATAAAAACACTTTACCACTCTACTTTACGTTAAAAGCCTTGGTCCACATAGGCAGGATGCAAGGTTTTACAAGTACCAAAACTAGGGTAAAGCTACTTGGATAGGGCAACTTGAGCACACGTGGTTTCACTACACCACCTAGAGCAATCTTAGGAATATAAACACTAGCTCAGGCTACACAAACTACTACACACTTTTACCAGAGACTGGTACACCTTATACAATAAAGTACTTATCTTGAAGATTGAGAATCAGGATACGGTAAAGAGAGAGAGAGAGAGAGAGAAGGTAAAGGAGTACAGAATCCACGAGGGGAAGTGTGAACCCAAACACAGCCAGCACCGGAGAGGTCGACCCAGAGTCCTCCTGCCTCCCACTCTACTTGCTGCCAGGCGGATATTCAGCTGATCGTACAACAGACATCAACCCAAGTTTACTCAGACTTTCATTACTAGTTACTTTAATCATTCTAAGAATAGCTGATAATTAGTTCAATATTATATTTAATAATCAACAAGCGCAGATTTTTAATGCTCTGTGAGAAACAAGATTCGTCTTACGTCTGGCAAGGAAGATAGGAACAAAAGCATATCAGCAGTCTTATCAATTAATGTAAAGTAATTATTAAGAGCTCCATTTGACCTCTGGTTTCCAACTAAGGAACCCAGGGTCGTAACACTCCTCCCCCCTTCAGAGAGAAAAAAAATGTGGCTACTAGAATAGTAGTCATATTTTTGTAAGAGTATACAGAGAATAAAAAGGAAAATCTATTCAATAAAAGAAAATCAAATAAAAACAAAAATATCTCTGCAAGAAAAAGCACAAAGGAATTCTCTGAAAGAAAAAGCACACAAAAATCAATTTTCTGAAAGAAAAAACACACACAAAAAGGAATTCTCTCAAAGAAAAAGCACATACAACAAAAATGGGGAAGTAAATAAATTTGACACGGAATATTTAATGTCACAGGAAAAGCTAAAAAAATAACTAAAACATGACAGTTGGTATATGGCTTCCTGTGGCTCAGACGAATGTTCCTCAGGTAACCGGGACAGCACCTCGGCTATCACGTTGAGTTACCTGGTTGATGGGGTCCTGGGAATTCTTCTACTCCCCAAGCCCGGCCCGAGGCTAGACTTGACTTGTGAGAGTTTGGTCCACCAGGCTGCTGCTTGGAGCGGCTCGCAGGCCCACATAACCACCACAGCCCGGCTGGTCCGGCACTCCTTGAAGGAAACAATCTAGTTTCCTCTTGAAGATGTCCACGGTTGTTCCTGTAATATTTCTGATGTTCGCTGGTAGGATGTTGAACAACCGTGGGCCTCTGATGTTCATACAGTGTTCTCTGATTGTGCCCATGGCACCTCTGCTCTTCACTGGTTCTATTCTGCATTTTCTTCCATGTCGTTCACTCCAGTACGTTGTTATTATACTGTGCAGATTTGGGACCTGTCCCTCCAGTATTTTCCATGTGTACATTATTTGGTATCTCTCTCGTCTCCTTTCTAGTGAGTACATTTGGAGAGCTTTGAGACGATCCCAATAATTTAGGTGCTTTATCTCGTCTATGCGTGCCGTATATGTTCTCTGTATTCCCTCAATTTCAGCAATCTCTCCTGCTCTGAAGGGGCGAGTGAGTACTGAGCAGTACTGAAGACGGGACAACACAAGTGATTTGAAGAGTACAACCATTATGATGAGATCTCTGGACTTGAAGGTTCTCGTAATCCATCTCGTAATGAGTTGGCCCGGTAGGTGTACAATGGAAAGATTGAAGTCCTGTAGGTACAATACACACCTGAGGATGCTTTTATTTTTCTCCTTCATCTGGTTTAAGAACACTAGTACTCACCTATTTGTACTCACCTATTTGTGCTTGCGGGGGTTGACCTTTGGCTCTTTGGTCCCGCCCCTCAATTGTCAATCAACTGGTGTACAGATTCCTGAGCCTACTGGGCTCTATCATATCTACATTTGAAACTGTGTATGGAGTCAGCCTCCACCACATCACTGCCTAATGCATTCCATCCGTTAACTACTCTGACACTGAAAAAGTTCCTTCTAACGTCTCTGTGGCTCATGTGGGTACTCAGTTTCCACCTGTGTCCCCTTGTTCGCGTCCCACCAGTGTTGAATAGTTTGTCCTTGTTTACCCGGTCGATTCCCCTGAGGATTTTGTAGGTTGTGATCATGTCTCCCCTTACTCTTCTGTCTTCCAGTGTCGTAAGGTGCATTTCCCGCAGTCTTTCCTCATAACTCATGCCTCTTAGTTCTGGGACTAGTCTAGTGGCATACCTTTGGACTTTTTCCAGCTTCGTCTTGTGCTTGACAAGGTATGGGCTCACTGCTGGGGCCGCATACTACAGGATTGGTCTTACATATGTGGTGTACAAGATTCTGAATGATTCCTTACACAGGTTCTTGAACGCTGTTCTGATGTTAGCTAGCCTCGCATATGCCGCAGACGTTATTCTTTTTATGTGGGCTGCAGGAGACAGGTTTGGCGTGAAATTAACTCCCAGATCTTTCTCTCTGTCCGTTTCATTAAGTGCTTCATCTCCTATTCTGTATCCTGTGTCTGGCCTCCTGTTTCCACTGCCTAGTTTCATTACTTTGTATTTACTCGGGTTGAACTTCAACAGCCATTTGTTGGACCATTCACTCAGTCTGTCTAGGTCATCTTGTAGCCTCCTACTATCATCTTCAGTTTCAATCCTCCTCATAATTTTTGCATCATCAGCAAACATTGAGAGAAACGATTCTATACCCTTTGGGAGATCATTTACATATATCAGAAACAGTATAGGTCCAAGGACTGACCCCTGCGGGACTCCACTCGTAACGTCTCGCCAATCTGAGACCTCACCCCTCACACTGACTCATTGTCTCCTGTTGCTTAGGTACTCCTTTATACAATGGAGTACCTTCCCTTTCACTCCAGCCTGCATCTCCAGCTTTTTCACTAGCCTCTTGTGTGGCACTGTATCAAAGGCTTTCTGACAATCCAAAAATATGCAGTCTGCCCACACCTCTCTTTCTTGCCTGGTCATAGAATTCAAGTAACCCTGTGAGGCAGGACCTGCCATCCCTGAACCCATGTTGATGCTGTGTTACAAAGTTATTTCGCTCCAGGTGCTCCACTAGCTTTCTTCGCACAATCTTTTCCATCAGCTTGCATGGTATGCAGGTTAGGGACACTGGCCTGTAATTCAGTGCCCCCTGTCTATCCCCTTTCTTGTATATCGGGACTACGTTAGCTGCTTTCCAAATTTCTGGCAGTTCCCCTGTTGCCAGTGATTTGTTATACACTATGGAGAGTGGTAGGCACAGTTCTTCTGCTCCTTCCTTTAGTATCCAAGGGAAGATTCCATCTGGGCCTATAGCCTTTGTCACATCCAACTCTAGTAAACACTTCCTTACTTCCCCGCTGGTAATCTCAAACTCTTCAGTGGTTCATGGTTTGGTATTCCCTCTCTTATCTCTGGAATTTCTCCTTGCTCTAAGGTGAAGACCTCCTGGAATTTCTTATTCAGTTCCTCACACACTTCCATGTCGTTTGTAGTGAATCCTTCTGCCCCTATCCTTAATTTCATAACCTGTTCCTTTACTCTTGTTTTTCTCCTGATGTGGCTATGCAGCAATTTAGGCTGAGTCTTTGCCTTGCTTGCGATGTCATTTTCGTATTGTTTTTCTGCCTCTCTTCTCATCCTGACATATTCATTCCTGACATTCAGGTATTTATTTATATATTTATTTATATATATATATATATATATATATATAATATATATATATATATATATATATATATATATATATATATATATATATATATACAAGAAGGTACATTGGGATTGTGATGATACATAGCATAGTAATTACATTCTTGTAAAGCCACTAGTACGCACAGCGTTTCGGGCAGGGTATCTTTCTCTGCTCTCCAGTGTCCTGTTATTCTTATAGTTTCTCCATGCCCTTTTACTTTGCTGCTTAGCTAGCTTACATTTCTGATTAAACCGGGGTTTCTCATCTTCATTTCACTGTTTTCCTTTTGGACTGGGAGAAACTTGTTTGCTGCATCCTTGCACTTCTGCGTGATGTAGTCCATCATATCTTGGGCCGTCTTTCTCCTGAGCTCTGTTTCCCATGCTATTTCTGTTAGGAATTTTCTTATCTCCTCATATTTTCCCTTTCGGTATGCTAACCTTTCGGTTTCGGTATCCCTCCTCGAGTTCAATAACCCTTCTTCAATCAGGTACTAAAACACCAGTACACTGTGGTCGCTCATTCCTACTGAGGCCTCAAAACCGATTTCTCTTATGTCGAAGTCGTTCAAAGTGAAGACCAGGTCGAGTCTCGCTGGTTCGTCATTTCCTCTCATCCTTGTGGGTTCTCTGACATGCTGGGATAAAAAGTTTCTAGTCACCACCTCCAGTAGTTTGGCTCTCTGTGATTCCATGTCAATGAAGACCTCCTGGAATTTCTTATTCAGTTCCTCTCACGGACTTGTTGCGGAAGGCCGTTAAATTTAAGTGGTCAACAGACTGTGCTGAGGCGTTTAAAAATTTGAAATTGATCTTAATTTCCACCCCAGTGCTCGCTAGTCCAAGGTTCCACCGATCGTTTAAAATTCATGTTGACGCATCTGACTCAGGTTGCAGCAAACAAGTTTCTCCCAGTCCAAAAGGAAAACAGTGAAATGAAGATGAGAAACCCATGGTTTAATCAGAGATGTAAGCTAGCTACGCAGCAAAGTAAAAGGGCATGGAGAAACTATAAGAATAACAGGACACTGGAGAGCAGAGAAAGATACCCTGCCCGAAACGCTGACGTACTAGTGGCTTTACAAGAATGTAATTACTATGCTATGTATCATCACAATCCCAATGTACCTTCTTGTGTGTATATATATATATATATATATATATATATATATATATATATATATATATATATATATATATATATATATATATATATGTCGTACCTAGTAGCCAGAACGCACTTCTCAGCCTACTATGCAAGGCCCGATTTGCCTAATAAGCCAAGTTTTTACGAATTAATATTTTTTCGACTACCTAACCTACCTAACCTAACCTAACCTAATTTTTTTGGTTACCTAACCTAACCTAACCTATAAAGATAGGTTAGGTTAGGTTAGGTAGGGTTGGTTAGGTTCAGTCATATATCTACGTTAATTTTAACTCCAATAAAAATTTTTTTACCTCATACATAAAGAAATGGGTAGCGTTATCATTTCATAAGAAAAAAATTAGAGAAAATATATTAATTCAGGAAAACTTGGCTTATTAGGCAAATTGGTCCTTGCAAAGTAGGCCGAATACGACGTTCTGGCTACTAGGTACGACATATGTCTATATATATATATATATATATTATATATATATATATATATATATATATATTATATATATATATATATAATATATAAATAAATAAATAATATATAAATAAATACCTGAATGTCAGGAATGAATATGTCAGGATGAGAAGAGAGGCAGAAAAACAATACGAAAATGACATCGCAAGCAAGGCAAAGACTCAGCCTAAATTGCTGCATAGCCACATCAGGAGAAAAACAAGAGTAAAGGAACAGGTTAAGAAATTAAGGATAGGGGCAGAAGGATTCACTACAAACGACATGGAAGTGTGTGAGGAACTGAATAAGAAATTCTAGGTCTTCACTGACATGGAATCACAGCAACTCCATAACCCCGGACAACATGGTTTCAGAACAGGGCGCTCTTGCCTGTCGCAGTTGCTGGACCACTATGATATGGCATTAGATGCTATGGAAGACAAACATAACGCTGATGTAATTTACACAGATTTCGCCAAAGGTTTTGATAAATGTGACCATGGTGTTATTGCACACAAAATGCGTTCAAAAGGAATTACCGGAAAAATAGGCAGATGGATCTACAATTTCCTGACCAACAGAACCCAATGTGTAATAGTCAACAAAATAAAATCCAGCCCATCAACCGTGAAGAGCTCAGTCCCCCAGGGTACTGTGCTTGCTCCAGTACTTTTTCTCATCCTCATTTCGGACATAGACAAGAACACAACCTATAGCACTGTATCATCCTTTGCAGATGACACTAGGATCTTCATGAGAGTAGGCAATATAGAGGACACGGCGAACCTCCAGTCAGATGTAGATCAGGTCTTTCTATGGGCTACAGAAAATAATATGGTGTTTAACGAAGATAAGTTCCAGCTCATGCGCTATGGAAAAAATGAAAATATAAAAACGGAAACCACGTACAAAACTCAGGCAAATCATAACATAGAACGAAAAGGCAATGTAAAGGATCTGGGTGTACTCATGTCGGAAGACCTTACCTTCAAAGAACACAATAAAGTAGCCATCACAACTACAAGAAAAATGACAGGTTGGATAACAAGAACTTTTCACACTAGAGATGCTATACCGATGATGATACTTTTCAAATCGCTTGTGCTCTCTAGAGTAGAGTACTGCTGCACAATGACAGCACCTTTCAAATCTGGAGAAATTGCTGACCTGGAGAGCGTGCAGAGATCCTTTACTGCTAGAATCCATTCAGTAAAACATCTAAACTATTGGGACCGACTAAAGAGCCTAAAACTGTACTCCCTTGAGCGCAGGCGGGAGAGGTACATAATAATTTACACGTGGAAAATATTAGAGGGGCTGGTCCCAAACCTGCACACAGAAATAACATCACATGAGACCAGAAGACATGGCAGGATGTGCAGAATACCCCCGATGAAAAACAGAGGTGCAACAGGTACTCTGAGAGAGAACTCTATCAACATCAGAGATCCGAGACTACAATACAATACAATACAATACAATTTTATTTAGGTAAGGTACATACATACAATAAATATTTACAAGGATTGTTTGACTTATAGGTAGAGCTAGTACATACAATGCCTAAAGCCACTATTACGCAAAGCGTTTCGGGCATGATAAACTTAAATGACAAGCTTAATACTAATTGAGCATAATGAGTAGAATGAAAACAAGAAATGAAAACATAGATGAAAAAGCAGCACAAATACAATTATGTCGACAAACAGCGCTCTTTAAAGAAAAAAAACAGACATTGGTTGACAATAGAAGGGTAAGGTAGGTTACAGGGAATTTATTAGGTATAGCTTCGCTTTTAACTTAAACTGGTTGAGAGAGGTACAGTCTTTAACATGGTTGGGAAGGTCATTCCACATTCTGGGCCCCTTGATTTGTAGAGCATTTCTAGTTTGATTAAGTCGTACTCTAGGAATATCAAAACTGTACTTATTTCTGGTGTGATGCTCATGGGTTCTGATACAACCTTCTATGAAGCTTTTGAGATCAGGATTGGCATTATAGTTTAGCGTTTTATATATGTATAATACACATGAGAGAATGTGCAGTGACTTAATGTCTAACATATTAGAGATTTAAGTAGGGGTACCGAGTGATGTCTGGGGCCAGAATTGGATATTGTCCTAATAGCAGCTTTGTGTTGAGTAATTAGAGGACGTAAGTGATTTTGGGTAGTAGAGCCCCAAGCACAAATACCATAGTTGAGATATGGATAGATAAGGGAGTAATAGAGAGTCACCAGGGCAGGGCGTGGTACATAATATCTGATCTTAGAAAGAATGCCCACAGTTTTTGAAACTTTTTTTGATATGTTTAGAATGTGTCCCTGGAAATTAAGCTTGTGGTCAATGAGAATGCCAAGGAATTTGCCATCTAATTTGTTACAAATTTGGGTATTGTTTATTTTGAGATTTATTTGATTAGAGGATTTATTGCCAAACAGAATATAGAAGGTTTTGTCAATGTTAAGGGTGAGTTTGTTGGCAGTTAGCCACAGATGGACTTTATTTAGCTCAGTATTTACTGTGGCATTTAGAGCAAGGGGATCAGGACTGGAGTAAATGAAGGTTGTGTCGTCAGCAAAAAGAATTGGTTTGAGGTGTTGGGAGGCATTTGGAAGGTCATTAATGTAGATGAGAAAGAGGAGAGGGCCAAGTATGCTGCCCTGGGGAACACCAATGTTGATGGGTAGGGTGGGAGAAATTGTATTATTCACAGAAACATATCAGCCTGTCAGTAACGTAGGATTTGAGGTATTGTAGGGAGTGTCCTCTGACTCCATAATGATGTAATTTAAGAAGAAGGTTTTGGTGGTTGACAGTGTCAAAAGCTTTACGCAGGTCCACAAACAACCCAACAGGGAACTCATTTTTATCAAGAGCTGTATGAATCGAGTTAAGCATACTAATAAGTGCATCGTTAGTGCTTTTTTTGGGTCTGAAGCCATATTGGCAAGGGCTAAGTATATTGAGTTTGGCTAGATATGAGTAAAGCTGCTTATAGATTAGTTTTTCAAAAATTTTTGACAAGTTTGGCAGGATAGATATAGGTCTGTAGTTGTTAACATCTGTGAGATTACCACATTTGTGGACAGGCGTTACTCTCGCTTTTTTTAGAATATCTGGGAAGGTTTGGAGTTCAAGTGACTTGTTGAAGAGCAAAGCAATAGCAGGGGCTAAAGATCTGGAGGCTTTTTTGTAAATTAAAGTTGGTATCTCCTCAAGGGCACCAGACTTGGTTTTAAGGGAAAGGATTATCTCATTGACGTCAGTGGAATTAATAGGCTTTAGGTACAGAGACTGTGGATAGTTACCTGAAAGATAGTCATTAATGTCTCTACTGGAAGATGGAATATCATTTGCAAGGGATGAACCAATGGAAGAGGAGAACCTATTGAACTCAATAGCAGAATCAGAGGCTGAAAGCTGACCATCGTTATTAGACAGGAGAGTCGGTTTGTTATTTAAAGACTTCTTTGATCCCAATATTTGAGAAATTGTTCTCCAAGTTTGTTTAATGTTGCTCTTTATTTGGGTAATTTATCTTCGTAGTATTTAGTTTTGGCTCGTCTAATTATCTTAGACAGCAATAATGAGTAATTTTTTGAGAATTCTTTGGAGACAATTCCTAACCTATACTTCTTCTTAAGGTCATGTTTTTTATTAATAGATTTAAGTATTCCCTTTGTAAGCCAGGGATTGTTAAGCCTTTTGGTTGTGACTTGTTTTGTAAGCATAGGACAGTGGGTATTATAAAGGCTAAAAGTTTTTTGAAGAAAAGATTGCACTGCTAGGTTGATGTCCACTATGTTACCTAACTCGGACTCCCAGTTGACATTATCAGCAGCAGTTATAAAATTGTCTATAGCAGTTTCATTGTGTAGTCTAAAACGTATCACTCTTGACTCAAGAGGTGGTTTGCTAATGTTAGTTAAGAGAAATGTGGGGTAATGATCTGTAGTGCTATCGGTGATTATACCTGAAGTAAGCGGAGAGGTTATGTCTGTCCAGATGTGATCGAGCGTCGTGGCAGTGCTATCAGTGATTCTAGTAGGTCTAGTGATTAAGGGTATGAGGAAGCAGAATTCATACAGTTGAGGAAGCTAACAGCAGTGGGGGTGTTCAGGCTCGCAGAGGTCAATATTAAAGTCCCCTGTGATAATTAGGTGGTTTTTGTTCAGTCTGTTATCAAGTATTAGATTTCTAAGGTTTGAGTTGAATTCGGACACATCAGTGTTAGGAATTCTATAAACTGCACCCACAGTCAGGACAGACTCGGCACCCTTGACTCTGAAGCTGGCGAAGATATACTCCCCATAGCAGTCTCTGGTTCTAATTTCTTTTAAGCATGTTAGTTCTTGGTGGTAGTAAAGAGCAGTGCCACCACCTCTCTGAAGTTGATGACAGTTGTGAATTGCTGAGTAGTTAGGCATGTTAAAGAGCTGAGTAGTATCCTCTTCAACCATGTTTCAGTAAGTATAATAAAAGAGAATTTGTTGTCAATAGCTTCAATCAAGGCACTAACATCATCGAAGTGTTTACCTAGGGATCTAACGTTCAAATTGATTACAGAGATATTGTGATTATGAGTTAATACATTGTTTACATCATGTGCTGCAAAATATCTGCAATTTAGATCATTAAAGTGATAATTGTCATAGATAGTGGATAAGAGGTTAAGTTCAGGGTCTATACTTGTCTGCATAAAAAAAGCTGATTGCAGAAAAACAAGGGAAGAAAGGCAAATAACAAGGTAGAAATAAGCTATAAAATAGGGAAAAAGATGTACACAATACAGAACAAAGCAAACTCAAAAGGGGCTTACAGGGGTACAATGGAGCAAGGGAGTATGGCTAGGCTAGGCAACCTAGGTAATAAATGAGATTAACGAAAAACATATAAACATGGGACTATACAAACACAAGATATAGAAATACAAAACAAAAATAATAAACAAGACTAAGCAATACAAAAACAAATTGAGCAAAAATGAAAAATGAGGTAGATTGCTTACAAGTACTCTCAGGTACACTGTAAGTAACAATTTGCAATTTGAGATGCAGGCAAAGCCAGGGGTACAATGGAGTAAGGAGCATGGCGAGGCTAGGCAACCTAGGTAATAAATGGAATCAAAGAAAAGTTGAATAATAAGCATAGGCAAATTTAAGCTAATGATTATTAACTATAAATAGTTCAGTTATGACTGTATAATTAATAAGACCTGAAGAACTATTTATGCACTCAATTAAATAATTTCAGTAAATGACTAGTTAAGAGTAAGTTAAAATTAAGTCAGAAAATGAAACAATGAGACTTAGGAAACCTAGCCCCACTAGTTGACAGGGGGTTAATTAAGTTAATTAACTGGGAGTGATAATGAGCTGAGACAGACCACATTGGGAGAGGAAAAGCGTTGAGGTTCTCTTCTTTAGTAATTGTGAACATTTTGCCCTCTGCGGTTTTTCTCACCTTTATCAGTCCATCTCTAATGAAGCACTGATGAATCGCATCTGGGGTTTTTTTTGACGGATTTGACGCAGGCGGTAGAGGAGGTGCTGTCTGTTCCTAGTCAAGCACTCGTTGATGTATAATCCCTTCCGTTGGGCTACAGCTGTCCGGACTAGATTGGATTTCGTTAACTGGGAAGACAGCGTTCAGGCGAATTTTCCGTTGGTTTTGACTTGATGGATTCTTTTTGCCTACTCTGTAGGCAGCAATAACGTCAGATTTGTTTAGAATGAGCTGCAATTTGTCTTTTAAGAGATCCAGAGCTATTTCGACACAGTTTTCACCATCATGTTCCACAGGTATATCTTGGGACGACACTATAACAGAGTCTAGCAGCTTTTGCTGGTCTTGTTCATCCTGGGAGACAGAACGCTGGGCTGAAAATGTACTGATACATGCAGTCATTTTGTTGAGAGCTTCCTCCTGTTTTTTAATGGCTTCATCAGTTTTCAGAAGGTTGCTTTCCTCACGGAGATCATTTAAATCATGCTGTAGTTGGTCTTGGCTTGCCTTGCAGTTTCTAATTTCCTCGCGGAGGAGGGTTATTTCTTGTTGTTGTTGTTGGAGATTAGCGCGGATCGCTAGATTCTCATTTAGAAGATCTCAAGATGATAGCATTTTGAGACTCGAGGACTTGGCACAACTTTTGAACCACTGATTCTCGGCCCAGTTATAGAATTCCGGTGAGGGACCGGAAGCTCGCTTGAGTTGCTTATAGTGGGATGCTAGCATGTCCAATAGGAGAGGGTTGAGATGTCTCTGCTCCCTTGCTCAAAGGGGTGGAGGGGAGGGCAGCACCGCTGCCCCTGGACCCCAGAGCTTCCAGACGGAGAAACACGAATATTGTTTGAGTTGTAGTTGAGTTGAGTTGAGTTGAGTTGAGTTGAGTTTTTCTAGGAAACACGAATATTGTTTTGTCGTGACTGTTCAACACGCTTCCACTACACATAAGGGGCATAACTGGTCCGACCCCTCACAGTGTTCAAGAGAGAACTGGATAAAGCACCTCCAAGGATACCTGATCAAACCAGGCTGTGACTGCTGGACGTCAGGCTGCGAGCAGCCGCGTCCAACAGCCTGGTTGATCAGTCCGGCAACCAGGAGGCCTGGTCGACGGACCGGGCCGCGGGGACGCTAAGCCCCGGAAGCACCTCAAAGGTAAGGTAACCTCAAGGTAAGGAGGCATGGCGACACTAGAAAACTTCTGACAAAAGCGCCAGTAGTACGCACACATACCGATACACCTTTGAACGTCCTTTTTAGATCGGAGCACTGGATACTCCAGAATGGCACTGATTTTTATCTTGCCGAGGTAACACTTTTCCTTGGCCCACTTCATAACCTAGGTACGTCACTGTGCCTTGGCCAAAATGACACTTTTTTGCATTTAAGGTTAGATTTGCATTTTCAAAACTGTGAAGAACTGCCATAACCTATCTATGTGGTCAGCCCAATTACTATAAAAAAGCACAATGTCATCTAAATACGCCCGACAATTTGGCACATTAGTGAGCAGCGAGTTCATTAGCCTCTGGAATGTTGCAGGGGCATTACACAAGCCGAACGGTAACACTTGATACTCGAAGACACCATCGGGTGTTACGAACGCAGTTAGTTGCTTGGCACATTCGGTGAGCGGGATCTGATAGTATCCTCTCGAGAGGTCGAATTTTCGAGACGTACGTGGCGTTTCCGATCTCGTCGATGCAGTCTTCTAAAAGGGGCAGCGGATAGGCATCCACAATGGTCACCTTGTTGAGCTGCCGATAGTCGGTGCATAATCGCCAGGAGCCGTCTGGTTTGGGGACCAAAAAGCAGGGCGAGCACCAAAAGCCCTGGCTCGGTCGGATGAGGCCGTGCTGGAGCAAGAAGTCGACCTCTTTCCGTATGATGGCCTTCTTTTCTGAACTCATCCGATAGGGTTGAAGGCGAATGGGGGTGTAGTCTGTCAACTTGACATGGTAGATGGCATCAGTCTGGGTCGGGACCTCCCCAAACAGACTGGAGAATTCGTCAAGCAACGATTGCACCTCCTCACGTTGGGCCATTTGGAAATGGGACAGTCCCTCCTCCACAGCATTCACAGAACTAGAATTATTGAGAATGAGATTAGTTGGGTCCCAAGAACCCAACTAATCCCCTCCCTCACTAGAAAAGGAAACATTGGTTAGTGCGACGGTACCTGGGGCCCTGGAACTTCTTCAGCCGGTTCAAGTGTACCAGCATCACCTGGTTACGCTTGTCAGAGTGCCTCACTTTGTACGCAAGGTCCCCAGCCTTTTCTGTCACAATATGGGGGTCTTCGTACTCGTGAGACATATTGTTCCCTAGTCGAGGCTTTAATACCAGGACAGGGTCACCAGGCTGAAATACCCGGAACTTAGCCTTAGCATCGTGTCGTTCTTTTATATTTTCTTGGGCATTCCCAAGATACTTTAGTGCAGCCTCCTTGCAGTCCTTGAGTCTCTGGTGGTAATTGCGCAAAGAAAGCCGAACCTTCAGTCAACGTTACGTTCCCTAAAAGATTCTCCTGTAACAATTGCAACGGTTCACGAACCTGATGGGCAAAGAATAACTCAAAAGGAGAACAACCCAGTGAACTTTGTAACCCCTCTCAAGCAGCAAACAAAACATAAGGCAGGTTTTCATCCCAGAAGTTGTGGGAATTCTCGCATGATGTCTTCAACATCTGCTTGAGTGTTTGATGGAACCACTCAATTACCCCCCGACTCTGTGGATGGTATGGGTTGGAAACCTTATGAGTTTTTTCCATGGTCCTTACAGAATTGTTAAAAAATATCAGACTTAAAATTAGTACTATTGTCCGTTTGCACGACGAGGCAGTCCAAAAGTAGAAAAAAATGCAACATACGAGCAACAATAGTCTTTGCTCGGATGTTCCTTACAACACAAGCCTCAGGGTAACGGGTCGTGATACACATCATTGTGATTAAGTAAATATTACCACACTTAGTTTTAGGTAATGGATCAACACAGTCCATTACCACATGAGAAAATGGTTCCTCCGGCACGACAATAGGCCTTAGAGGAGCTTTAGGTGGTGTCTGGTTTGGTTTCCCAACAAGCTGACAAGGAATACATGAGTTACAAAATTTTGCCAGGCAAGGAAGGGTTAGGGAGTAAGACCTCCAACCCGCAGTGGTTAGACCTGCTTAACCCATTCTTATCGAAGGGGGGAGACTCTTGTCGTCTGAGGGTTCTTCCTGGAAGGACTTGGTGATCTTCCGAGACACCGGTGCCATTCAGACTTTAATCTTGGAGAGTGCGTTGCAAGGTGCTAACACTCGCGACACTGGAGAGGTAGTGCTGTCGAGGGTGTCACTAGTGATACTCGAGCAGTATCCCTCCGTAAGGTTACCCTGGAATCTGATTTCCACAAGGGTGTTTGTACAGTCGGAGTCACTTCTTACCTACCTTTCCCTAATGTTGATGTAATATTTGGGTAATGAATTAGCAGGGGATAAGGTGGGGCCCCAGACTACCTATTAAGTTTCATACCCGTAAGGTTTTCCCTGGATCTACCCGCCACAGAGGAGAATGTTGTGTACCCTGCATGTACGGTGACCAGGTCTATGGGACTTAAATGTAAGGGCAGCCCTTTGGTTGCCAAGGTGGTAAATCCAGAGGACACGAGGAACTTTCCGAGGGGGGAAAGCCAAGTGGACCTTGCGGACACGTTCATGGCACGACTCGATGACGAAGCAGAGGACATTTTGGAGAACCTACTATCGCCTCCTACTGAGAGTAGTGAGGATGTGGAGGAGAACACTGTTGAGCCTCGGCCAATGGCATCTGACCAAGGCATGGACGCCTCCTTGAGTGATTTCCAGAAAGCTGACCCCAGTTTTGCAGAATGTCACGCTGTAGCTCTCTCTAAGGAGGAGATTTTAGATGCAGCAACCGGGTACTATTACAATGATCAGATTTTGATGAGAAAATGGAGACCACAGAGTTCTCCCTTGTCAAATGAGTGGGAGGTAGTCCACCAGGTTATGTTGCCTACCTCCTATAGGGAGAGAGTTTTGGCAGCTGCTCATGATGATCCTATGGGGGGACATCAAGGTATTATTTTTTTTTTTTTTTAAGATATATACAAGAGTTGTTGCATTCTTGTATCTTCATTACTATCACATTACTATCACTACATTACTATTACTTCATTAATATCACCTATCACAAAATTTGTAAATATTTCTTCTGCCCCAAGCTGAAATGTATGCTGTTATGATGTTCATGTTGTACTACTATTTACTGCTCTCTTGTTACACGATGACCAACGGCCCGTCCCCAAGCGTTCACGTACGGATACGGGTGCTTTGCCTCCTCATACGTGGGCAGAAGAATGTGAGGATGCGACATGTGTTAATTTTTCTTCTGCGAGCTGTTCCTCTGTGGAGTGTGAGGATGGTGCGTCTGGTGCTGGCATGGTTCCAGTGGATGGTGTGGGCCCTGGTTTGGCTCCTGCTGTAGGGATGGGGGCCTGTGGCTCTTGCATTGGGTGCGTCACCCACGTCGGATGGTTCCGGTTCCTCGTGAGGGGTGGTTCCCCCTTGCGAGGTTGAGGTATGAGCGTAGAGACCTGGTGGTAGTGCTGAAGAAAATTGCTCGATCTGAGGGTTCCGTGCCCCCCCATCTCCTGTTTCGTTGGTGGCGATTTTGCTGCCCCTCACGTCTACAGCTGTTTCTTCTGTATCCCCTGCTTTGTCAGAGGTGGTGTTTCCGCCTCGGCAGCCTTCGCCAGATGTTCCGGTATCTCCTGCTTCCACGGCAAAGGTGTTCCTGCCTCACCTGACTCGTTCTTCGTCTTCAGTGTCTTCTGGTTGGGGGCGCGTGTTTCTGCTGGATTTGGTGGTCCCTGAGTTTATGACGCCCCCACGGCAGCGTGAGGGCCATTCCCCTACCGAATGGGAGTATTTGATATGGGAGACTTATAAGTGGAAGTATCCATCGTGGAAATTCCCTGAGAAATATGTTCATACCTGATTGCTGTATGTTGTGGTGATGCTTATGCATGGGTGTGGGTGTGGGATGGGGTTGCATATGTGTGTCTGGGTGGGGTGGGTTTTGTTTTCCGGTTCCTGCGTGTTCTGGGTTTTGTTTGTGGGTTTGCTTGTGTCGGGTTTGTGTGTGTGTGGTCGGGGTGTCTCTCTCCGGTTCCTGTGCGTCCCGGAGTTTGTTCTGGTGTGTCTGGTTTTGGCTGTGTCCTGTTCTTCTGTATTTCTGTGGTGTTTGTATGGTGCTGGTTGTTCTGTGTGTCCGTCTCTTTCGGTATATGTTCTATGTGGTTGGGTGTGGTTTTGTACTTCCAGCTCTGTGTGTCTTGTGCGTGGCTGGTTGTAATGTTGTGCTGCCGTATTTGTGTGTTTGGTGTGGTAATAGTTTATATGATGTAATTGTGTCCTTACGGCCATCTGGTCGTTTGCATGTATCTTTTTGTACTTTTTTGTTGTTTTTGTACTTACGGTTCCCTGTGTGGTTAAGTTTTCTGTTATTAAAGTTTGTGTTTCTTGTGCTGGTTATGTGTAATGTTTTTTTTGTATATGTATTTTGTGCCTGTACAGGAGTTTGTTGTAATGCTTTGTATCATGTGTACTTCACTTTTGGTTTGGGTTCTTTTCATGTTTTATTGCTGTATTCAGCATATCCTGTATGTACTCCTGTTTTTATTTTTCTGTGGTTTTCTGTTTGTATATTGTTTATTTTATAAATAATAAAAAAAGCTTAACTCCAGGTTGCCACCTACAGTATACCCTGGAACATGCAGCTAGGTAGTGTGCAAGATAAAGGGAACAGACAAATTTGTCTTATATTCATATTGAATGTTGTAATACACACTTGCAAAATTAGATAAGTACAAAAGCTTGACATTTGTGCAAATATAGAACATTGGTAACCCCATTCCAAGCGCACAGCAAAACAAGGCAAAATGGCAGTAAACAAACTAATTTGCGGCCACTGTAATAAAACCTTAAAGTCGAAGGCAACGGGAATTGAATGTTTTATATGTAAGAATAGATTTCATTCGGCTTGTACTGGAATAAGTACAACACCACTGGAATGAGAGCTGGCCATTTGCTCTGGGTATGTAAAAATTACCTGCCATCTTGGAATATCCTAAAAAACTTTAAATAATATGACTCGTGACTGGAAAACATTATTCATTGAAAGCCTATCAGCCATCCAGAAAGAGTGGGTAATGAACAACAATAATTCTAATAGCAGTCTCCGTGGTGTAGTGGTAAGACACTCGCCTGGCGTTCCGCGAGCGCTATGTCATGGGTTCGTATCCTGGCCGGGGAGGATTTACTGGGCGCAAATCCTTAACTGTAGCCTCTGTTTAGCGCAACAGTAAAATGTGTACTTGGATGAAAAAACGATTCATCGCGGCGGGGATCGTATTCCAGGGACCTGCCTGAAACGCTACGCGTACTAGTGGCTGTACAAGAATGTAACAACTCTTGTATATATCTCAAAAAAAAAAAAAATAGACAAAGGGCCGGAGGCTATAGTCAGGGAGGAAACTGAAGCAGAAACTCAGGAAGTTGTAAACTCTGATTCAGTATGCCCGGATGCAGACAACAGTAGACTAGAAAGTGTAACAGACAGTACTGACAGCTCGATAGGTACTGACACTACAACAGTCCTCGATAGAGCGATAGAGCGAGTCAGACCAGATGGATAGACATATGCAAATTTTATGCAAAGGGTATATGCAGATATAGATATGCTGGTAATAAGAAAGGATTAGAATGCAGTTACCACCATCCCAATATTTTTTTGTTTAAATATGCTTAGGAAAGGATAGTGTCGATTTGGATCAACATGTAGGTTTTTCCATCCTGACATGAGCCAAACTTCACTCGAGGACAGAAAATGCTATGACCTCAGCTGCCCATACTTTCACATGAAATGCATGGAGCGCTACATAAAGAATGGCAAGCAAGATAATGAATTTGGAGGAAACTCAATTAATTTTTTTGTAAACAAGCCGAAAGAGATTTCAAAAGGAGGAATATAGAGAATGTATGGAACTGGATGCCAGACCCACTTGCATACCAGAATCACAGATACAACTACACACCAAAAATGAACTATAACTACGACAGGCCACTGCCCTACAACAATCAGCACTGGTCAGAACAAACTCAATATGACCACGCATAATGATTTTGCCAAAAAAGTCTCTCAGTCACACTATCCCAAATAGAGTAACCTCATTCATCTTTGCCAATATACAAGGACTAAACACAAGAACAAAAATTATAGTACAATTAATAAAAGTCTTTCTCACGGAGTCAAACGCAGTATTTGGAGCTCTCACAGAAACTCATGCAGGGGAATTCTTGGACAGTGAGAGCTAGATACCAGTATATAATCTATACAGGTGTGATAGCGTAATTAGGTCACATGGAGGAGTGGATCTGTTTATTAGAGAAGACCTTGTATACTCGGAGCTCCTTGACGTTACAAATGAGGTGGTAGAGGTACTGGGAGTAAAATAGAGAAAATAAACTTAGTTATTATTCTAATATAATTCAACAATAATATTATACCAGGAAATCTATAGGGACATAACCAACCACAGAGTAGAGAACTGCTTAGATTCTGTGCCAAATTTTCACTCAATCAGCAGATATCAGAGCCAACGAAAAACGAAAATATTCTAGATCTGGTCTTTACAAACAATGAAGACATAATGAGGGACATCACGATATCAGATACCACATACTCAGATCACAAGCTCATTGAAGTGCAAACTACCATCAATACTTAAAATAGACCTAAAACAATGATCAAGCGAGAGGGGGTTATTCAGTACATTCAATTTTAATAATAAAGGATAGATTGGGAGGCAATAAACAGGGAACTTACAAACATTCCATGGGAAACTGTTCTAAGTAAGACAAGTCCTACAGAAGGAATAGAAAAACTGACTTCTGAGCATATCAAGTCTTTCTAAAACATATTCCTTTGAGGAAAGCCTGAAAGAGGTCCAACATAGAAAGAGAATACAGACTACACTATAAAAGAATGAAAAAATAGCGGAAATGCTTAAGCAGACAGGACTTTCCCTACCAAGAAGGAATAATTTAAATGGGGAGATTGAAGAAATCGAGCAGAAATAGAAACACTAACATCAGATTGAAGAAAAGCAACTAGAACAGAAAGCAATTCAGGAAATAAAGAAAAACCAAAAATATTTCTTCACAATATGCGAAATCAAAAGCAAAAATCACTGCCAGTTATTAGACCTATTCGTACGAGTGAAAGTTCATACACGGAGGATGACAAAGAAATTAGTGAAATCCTAAAAAAAAAAAAAAACAGTATGAGGACATGTTTAGCACTCCAATAAACAACATGAAAGTGGAAGATCCTGACAACTTCTTTATGCGTTATATCCAAACCCCCTGTAAATATAACTGATATCACCATGAGCGTGGCAGATTTTGAAAGAGAAATTGAAAACATGCCCATGCACTCAGCTCTGGGTCTAGATTCATGGAATTCAATATTTATAAAGAAATGCAAAATGCCGGTAGCACAGGCACTCAGTATAGTGTAGAGGAAGAGTTTGGAAATGGGGGAAGATACCAAAGGCACTTAAAGTAGCAGACATAGCCCCTCTACACAAGGGAGGGAGCAGAGCATTGGCAAAGAATTATAGACCAGTTGCACTAACGTCCCACATAATAAAAGTATTTGAGAGAGTGATTAGGAGAACAATGGTTGTAGTATACAAATCACTTGTTGTTACGGCCCTATTGGGTCGAAACTGGGTTCTTCTCTGATGTTATTAGAGTTTGGGTATCCGGCCCCAAGCTAGTAGTGGCTTTCAAGGGGTGCGTTCCGTAACGCAAGTTAAATTAAAGGGGAAGGGATACAAATGCACTGCTTTTGTATATATATTGCTACCACCACCATAAATATATCACAGTCACACGCGGGGCTGCTATAACTACACTTATTATAAACAAATTAGTCTTCCTCTGAAGACACAGGATGCTCCACGGTGCTCAAGATGAGTAGCCCTGGTTCTCTTCTTCGTGGCCCACGATGAATCTTCTGATTCTCTCAGCGAATCTACCCTGGCCACAGGCCAGCCAAATTACAGTCCCACTGGGTGCACCATTGTGGAGGCTTCAACCACAAATCCAGCCTGTAGCTGGCAGGTTCCGATCAGCTCCGCTGTGTAGGCCACTCCACGATCAATACTAGGGTTGTGAGCCCTATAGGCAGGAGCCTCGTGTGATTCCGCAGATCACTCTCCTCTCTTCGCACCACAGTGGGTAGTCTCTTCCACCAGCCAGCCCCCAGATAAGACGATTCCTGGTACTGCCATGTCACAGGCAGGCTAACACACTCAACAGTGTTCGTCCGGGGGTGACTCACAGCTTCTGCAGCAAACATGTGGAGAGACTTTGGCTGCCTTGGGTAGACTGCCCCATCGTCCGATACAGCAGTCCCAGGTCGACTCTGTAATCAGACACGTCATTAGTACTAGGGACACTCTAGGGCACCTCACTTACAGGCTTAGATACAAACGTCCACCTATCCACTCCATAGATGGCGTTGTTGTCTAAGCGCCACCTCACCAGAGGTCAGCAGCGGCTATGTTATGAGCTGACTAAGACGGGAATCCAGCCCCTGTGGCCAGTATATCCCGTCCTCACTAGATGGCGTCGTCCATTTGGAGGGGGTTTCGGGAGCAGACTGGCAGATGGCATTGTTGTCACTGCTCCGTGCTAGGACGCTGGACTCGGGTCCGTAACACTTGTACTGTCCCGACGTGAATACTGCTCAGTACTCACTAATTCCCTCTTCAGAGCAGGAGAGATTGCTGAAATAGTGGGAATACAGAGAACATATATGGCATACATAGAAGCAATAAAGCACCTAAATTATTGGAATCGTCTCAAAGATTTTTTTTATTATTTATATATACAAGAGTTTTTACATTCTTGTACAGCCACTAGTTTGTGTAGCGTTTCAGGCAAGTCCTTAATCCTATGTACCCTGGAATTCGACCCCCGCGTTAATCGTTAAGTACCCATTTTACCATTGAGTTGAACAGAGGCTACTGTTTATTTATTTATTTTATTTATGCATATACAAGAATGTACATAAGGAATGTGAGGATACAAATATGGTAATTACAGTCTTGTAAAGCCACTAGCACGCGCAGCGTTTCGGGCAGGTCCTTAATCTAAGAAAATTTTAAGGAGGTAAATACTTGCAAAATTATAGTCAAAAAATGATAACAGATTACATGAAATGAAAAAAAAGATGAGAGAAAATTGTAGGTACAGTATATTAAAGCACATAGGTAGCTAAGATTGATTGCAATGACAGCTTGAATGGTAGTTGACAAAAAAATTGGTAGGCATAATACAGCAGAAACAATATAAGATTGGTTGCAATGACAGCTTGAATGGTAGTTGACAAAAATTGGTAGTCACAATACAGCATATGGCTAGCACATAAAAGAAGACAGCAATGAACACAATGATAAGGTTGTTTGAAATTACATAAAAATTAGGAGATTGGGTAACACTAGGTACAGAGCAAATTTAAAGCTCAGTGTAGGAAACTAAGAAGATGAAGTTAGGTACTTTTTGGTTTTGCTTTTAAATAAGGCAAAAGTTTTACAGTTTTTCAATTCACTAGGGAGTGAGTTCCATAAACTAGGTCCCTTAATTTGCATAGAGTGTTAACACAGATTAAGTTTGACCCTGGGATATCAAAGAGATATTTATTTCTGGTGTGGTGATAATGGGTCCTATTACATCTGTCCAGGGAGAGTTTCAGAGCATGGTTTGCATTTAAGAACAGGGTTTTGTAAATGTAGTTGACACAAGAGAATGTGTGGAGGGAGTTAATATTTAGCAAGTTTAGGGATTTAAACAAGGGAGCTGAGTGTTGTCTGAAAGCTGAGTTAGTTATCATTCCTGATAGCAGATTTTTGCTGTGTGATGATGGGCTTAAGGTGGTTTGCAGTGGTAGACCCCCATGCACAGATACCATAATTAAGATAGGGGTAAATTAGTGCATAATATAGTGAGAGGAGAGCAGAGTTAGGAACATAATATCTGATTTTGGAGAGTATACCAACTGTCTTAGAGACTTTCTTAGTTATGTGTTGAATGTGGGTGCTGAAGTTGAGTCTCTTGTCTAGGAATAGGCCAAGAAACTTGCCATCATCTTTATTACTGATGTTAATGTTGTCTATCTGTAGCTGAATTGCATTTGATGATTTGCTTCCAAATAAGATGTAGTAAGTCTTTTCGATGTTTAATGTTAGTTTGTTCGTTGACATCCATAAGTGGACTTTTTTTAATTCATTATTCACAACATTATTTAGTGTATGTGGGTTGAGGTTTGAATAGATAAGAGTAGTATCGTCAGCAAACAGTATAGGTTTGAGAATATTAGAGACATTAGGCAGATCGTTTATATATATAAGAAATAGAAGAGGTCCTAAGATGCTGCCCTGTGGCACTCCAACGGTAATTGGTAGAGTGGAAGAAGTTGTATCATTGATGGTTACATATTGGTGTCTGTCACTAAGATAGGATCGGATGTAGTCAAGGGCAAGGCCTCGGATTCCATAATGCTGGAGTTTAAGTAAGAGGTAGTTGTGATTAACAGTATCAAAGGCTTTTCTTAGGTCAATGAAGAGTCCAATCGGAAACTCATTTTTGTCAAGGGCTGAGTAGATAACGTCAAGGAGACTAATGATTGCATCGTTGGTGCTCTTTTGGGACCGGAAGCCAAACTGGCAGGGGCTGAGTATGTCGAATTTTACGAGGTAGGAATAGAGCTGTTTGTAAATAATTTTTTCAAATATTTTTGATAGAATGGGTAGATTTGATATTGGTCTATAATTGTTTATGTCCGCCGGATTGCCTCCTTTATGGACTGGCGTTACTCTTGCTTTTTTGAGGATATCAGGGAAGGTGTGACACTCTATAGATTTGTTGAACAGTAGTGCTATGGGTGGGGCAAGGGCATGGGAGGCTCCTGTTAAGGATATGTGCCCCATTAATCCTCCCAGGCCAGGATTCGAACCTAGGACAAAGCGCTTGAGGAACGCCAGGCGAGCATCTTACCACTACGCCACGGAGACTGTTTACTCTCCAAATGTACTCACTAGAATGGAGACGGGAGAGATATCAAATAATATACACGTGGAAGATACTGGAGGGTCAGGTCCCAAATCTACACAGTAAAATAACAACATACTGAAGTGAACGATATGGAAGAAAATGCAGAATAGAACTAGTGAAGAGCAGGGGTGCCATACGCACAATCAGAGAACACTGTACTGTAAACATCAGAGGCCCATGGTTGTTCAACATCCTCCCAGCAAGTATAAGATATATTGCCGGAACAACCGTGGACATCTTCAAGAGAAAACTAGATCATTTTCTCCAAGGAGTGCCGGATCAACAGGGTTGTGATGGATATGTGAGCCTGCAGGCCACTCCAAGCAACTAGTCTAGTGGACCGAGCTCTCACAAGTCAAGCCTGGCCTCAAGCCGTTCTGTACATCATGTCCCCAATTATCATCATATTAAATGTAGGTGCTATCTCAGAGGCTACCACTCAGTCTCAGAAATGTAACGTACGATTATGTTACGTTGTTGGGTAGATTAGATACACAGTTTTTAGTGAGTTTCATATTTATTTAGTAGTTCTGGATTCAGCAGTGTCGTCGACGTTGAGATGGAGCTTGGAACATAGCAGAGAGCTGAGTGTGGCCGGAGTCCCGGAGCTCTATGTGGGAGAGCGTTGTAGCTCGATGAGGTCCTAGTCTGCTGCCTGTTCTGTGTCCAAGCTGTAGCGTCTTGTAGACGATTAGAACTGCCTACGCCAAGTGCTACATTCTTGACTGGAAATTGTACTGTCCGCTATTCCTCATATCGCTTGCTTATATGGTGATTACACCTTAGCTCCCTCCAACAAGATGTAAAGAGTATTACCTGTAATTGGGGAAAGGATTGTAGCTTCTGTAATTAGTGTTAATTAGTTATGCTATTAAGATAATGAGATAATGGAACGAGTATAAGGATTACCTGCTACAGGACTCCCCCTGCCAGGGAATGGAAGAAAAGCAATATAACAAAAAATACGAGGCTACTGTTCCCTGGGTCGCTGTGGAACATGTAGTCCGGTACCAAAAGATGCAGGCTGTGTGTGGACAAGCTCGATGTAGCAGGAGAGAAAAATGTGCATGATAGTTGTGTCCTTGGGTGGAGCATTTAGATCCGGGGTGGATGGGCTCGGGCACCAGCACAATAGGAGGTAATGTAGGCACGTAGTTAGGGCAACGAGAGGACTCACTGCAAGAGCTGAATTGTCCTGGAGGTGACGAAGAGTCGGAAAAGCAAGCTGTAAGTCCTGTACTGCGCAAGGTGCTTGAGTCGGCAGAGTATCAGAATGCAGTGAACGTGTAGATGAATCTGACGAAAGAGCAGCTTTCGTGGGAGTTCCTGTAGAACAAGCAGTGCCCTGGCAGTGACGGAGAGTCGGCAGGACAGGCTGTAGATCCCACATGATGTAGTTGCTGATGAAACTGTCAGATGAGTGAGTAACGCTCGCTGTGCAGCAAGCTGTAGCTGATGAAAAGGTAGAGACGATCCCGGTGAAAATCATAGCTGTGACGAGGGTGTTGGCAACGTCCCGTGACAGATGGCAGCTGTCCACAGCAAGCAACAGCAGGAGTGAAGGTCCAGTGAGAATCCATGTTGTAGTCAGTCGTGGCTGTGTATCGTCGAAACTCTCCGGGGTCACCAATGTAACGTACGGTTATGTTACGTTGTTGGGTAGATTAGATACACAGTTTTAGTGAGTTTCATATTTATTTAGTAGTCCTGGATACAGCAGTGTCGTCGACATTGAGACGGAGCTTGGAGCAGAGCAGAGAGCTGAGTGTGGCCGGAGTCGCGGAGCTCTATGTGGGAGAGCGTTGTAGCTCGATGAGGTCCTTGTGAGGGGATGAAAATTCCCACAGCTAGTTTTTCTAGTTTTCTAGATTTAGGCTAGAGACGCACTAGGAACTCTAGACAAGAAGTTTTCAAACTACATGCACTTCTGTGGTGTTGGATGAAAGCTTATGCTAGGGACCATCGTTTAAGACAAGCCAGAGGTCTGTGACTGCTCTGTAGAGAGAGTTACAGAATTTATCCTGTTTTCTGTAAAATGGGATTTGAGAGAGTGAGTGTGGTATGAGAGGGTACTTCACTAGCCAACGGTTTTAGAGGTGAGGGGGTAGGGGGGACAGAGGGGTGAACGTTGCCTCCCCCACCATGTGAGGTATGATGCCACACTCCTAGGCTTCCCCTCCTTGTGACGTCACGGGACGCCTCACGGTGAGGGCGTCTGTGATTGGTCTAGGCACCTCAGCTTCATGGTGAGTTTTAGGCGCGAAAGGCGGTGATTGGGAGCGGCACAATAGGCTGTGCCGACTTTGTGCTGATTGGTCAAGACAAGGTGGGGGGGGGGGAGACGGGCATTTGAGTTGCCCTATGCCCGCCAAATCTTCAATCTAAGCTGGGCAGCGAGGAGAAGACAAGGTGTCCCCAGGTGGAGGTGGCGTGTATGCCCTCTCCACCACCATTTAATCGCTGTGTCATCCTTATTACCCATCACGCACAGCACTCTTTTTTTTTTGTGAGATATATACAAGAGTTGTTACATTCTTGTACAGCCACTAGTATGCGTAGCGTTTCGGGCAGGTCCCTGGAATACGATCCCCTGCCGCGAAGAATCGTTAAGTCACGACCCACTCCTGCGAATCGACCCACTCCTGCTATCGTGGGTCGTGTCAGGGACCCAATTTGCGTGAAATAGGGCCAAGGAGTAAGGAAGGAACTGTGAAACTCAGTGTACCAGATGGTTGCTCTCATCTGGTGTTTTGAGTTATCCAGTCTATGTTAACGGACAATTGGTGGAATAGGGCAGGGCCTCCCAGTGTAATTGTGGTGAGATTACAGGCCCCTGTTGGACTTTGAAATTCCACCTTGCCATCTGCGCGCCGCACCGCTCCGTGGCCAGACACGGTGGGGATGCATGAGGGCCACACCTTGGCCACCCACCTGTGGGCCACCCCGCACGCCAGCTCATCCCGGGCGGGGCGCTGTGACACCCCGCGCTACTCCGTGGCCACCCTTTAGGGTCACGAGGTGGCCACATGCCTTAGCCACCCCCTTGGGCCACGCTTGGCCACATGCCCTGGACACCCAAGGGCCACACCTAGTCGACGCACGTGGAGCGAGCTAGGTGTTCTTCAGCAAGTGAGGTAGTGACCGGGGAAATGAATGTAATGAGAGTGGAAATCGTGAGTACACAATAATATTGTTACAATGTCTCAGGACTATTTATTTATTTATTTAATTATTTATATATATACAAGAAGGTACATTGGGTTTGTGAGAATACATTGGATAGTACAGTATTTACACTCTTGTAAAGCCACTAGTACACGCATCGTTTCGGGCAGGTCCTTAATCTAACAGATAATTTTAAGTAGGTAATTTCTATCAGAATTGATAAATGATAAAGATACATTGCGAGAGAAAAATGAGATGAGAGAGCTTAGTAAGTATATTAAAGCACATTGTTATATTAAAGCTCTGATTGATTACATTGACAGCTTGATTAGTAATTTAAACAAGATTAATAGACACCATACAGCAGATTGACAGCACATATAAGACAGCAATGATCACAATGGTAAAGATGTTCCGATTGGGTGAATAAAGATTGGGAGACTGGGTAGCAATACAGATAAACAAGATTAATAAACACCATACAACAGATTGGCAGCACATATAAGACGACAGCAATGATCACAATGGTAAAGATGTTCAAATTGGGAACATAAAGGTTGGGAGATTGGGTAGCAATAGATACAGTGCAATTTTAAGGCAAAAAGTGAAAAACTATGAAGATGAAATTAGGTACTTTTTAGTATTGATTTTGAATGATGTAAAAGTTGGACAGCTTTTCAATTCAATAGGGAGTGAGTTCCATAAACTGGGTCTCTTTATTTGCATAGAGTGTTTACACAGATTAAGTTTAACTCTGGGGATATCAAAGAGATATTTATTTCTGGGTTCTATTACATCTGTCCAGGAAGAGTTTCAGAGCAGGATTTGCATTTAAGAACAGGGTTTTGTAAATGTTGTTGACATAAGAGAATTTATGGAGTGAGGTTATGTTCAGCATGTTTAGGGAGTTAAACAAGGGGGCTGAGTGTTGTCTGAAAGCAGAATTTGTTTTTATTCTGATAGCAGATTTTTGCTAGGTGATGATGGACTTGAGGTGGTTTGCAGTGGTTGAACCCCATGCACAGATACCGTAGTTGAGATAGGGATAGATTAGTGCATAATATAGAGAGATGAGAGCAGAGTTAGGTACATAATATCTGATTTTGGAGAGTATACCAACTGTTTTAGAGACTTTCTTAGTTATGTGTTGTATGTGGGTACTGAAGTTGGGTCTCTTGTCTAGGAATAGGCCAAGAAACTTTCCATCATTTTTATTGATAATGTTTACATTGTCTATCTGAAGCTGAATTGCATTTGTAGATTTGCTTCCAAATAAGATGTAGTAGGTCTTTTCTATGTTAAGTGTTAGTTTGTTGGTTGACATCCATAAGTGGACTTTTTTTTAGTTCATTATTAACAACATCATTTAATGTATGTGGGTTGGGGTTGGAGTAGACTATTGTTAATGCCGGTAACATTGGCGTTCTAATTGACCACAAGCTGAATTTCCAGGGACACATTCTATATATAGCAAAAAAAAAGTTTCAAAAACTGCTGTTGGCATTCTTTCTAAGATCAGATATTATGTACCTCACCGTGCCCTGGTGACACCATTACTCTCTCATCTATCCTTATCTCAACTATGGTATTTGTGCTTGGGGTTCTACTACCCAAAATCACTTATGTCCTCTAATTACTCAACACAAAGCTCCTATTAGGACAATATCTAACTTTGGCCCCTGTTATGGAAAAGGTACTTGTTATGGGAATGTATGTAGTTGTAATGAGAGGGACTAAGGGAAAAACCTAGAAGTTCCTAAAATCAGCGGAGAACAGATAGGCCTGGCCCCCCAATAAAAACATAACCAGCGCTAAAATACTGGCTTTAAAGTAATTTCTGCAGTCTAGTGGTAGATCACTGCTCCACTTCAACAGGAAGAATGGATACTCCTTTAACAGTACTTATTTATTAAACCCTCTTATACCCCCCCCCCCCCATGTACATTAAGTAAGTAATTATCAAAAGAAGGCACCAAACCGGGAAGGCTATGTAGCACCATCAAATACGCAAAATAATCAGAGGGCGCTAAATATCACCAAGGATGCCAATACGAGAACAAAAACGCATAAGGCGAACGATATCAAAAGTATCCGAGTCACCAAGAATTCTATCGAGGGACAGGTGACCGCGAGGGGCGGTCGGAAAGCAAGACACACGCTCGTCCTGGAAGTCAGGACATTCAAGAAGGACATGCACGACCGTAAGAGGGACAATGCAACTAGGACAATAAGGAGCAGGTCGGCGCTCCATCAAGTAACCATGGGTTAAGCGAGTATGGCCAATACGCTACCTCGCCAGAGCTGTTTCCCACCACCGGTTACAGTGGAAGGAGGACGGCCACGAGGAAACACAACATTTAAGAGTACGTAGCTTGTTACCAGTAACAGACAACCAAGAAGCCTGCCAACGGGTAAGGACTGAGGAATGGATAACCGGGTAAAAGTCGGAATACGGAATGCCTTTACGAGAGATGGGACAAGAGCGGACAGCTTCCTTAGCGGCAGCACCCGCACGCTCATTTAAAGACACACCAATATGGCTGGGAACCCAACAAAACTCAACCGACTTAAATTTACTGTGAACGAGAAACAGCCAATGCTGGATCTCGACAACTACTGGATGAACCGGATTAAAGGACCCGAGAGCCATGAGGGCACTACGAGAGTCAACAACAACCACAAAGGAAGACTGACAACGAGAAAGCAGGAGACGAAGAGCATAGAGAATAGCATAAAGTTCCGCTGTAAAGATGCTAGTCTCCGGAGGCAAGCGACACATATAAGTGCGATCAGGAAAAACAACAGAGTAGCCAACACCGTCCGCTGACTTAGACCCATCGGTGAAGACAGAAATGGAGCGGGAGTGAGAAGAAAAGTGCTCGAGGAAAAGGCGTTTTAGAACCGTAGGAGGGGTAAAAGCTTTAGTGATACGGGTCAAGGAAGTACAAAACCGCGGAAGAGGGACCCTCCACGGGGGCAAAGAAGGAACAACACGAGGAGAAACATCAGAAATACGAACGGAGAGAGAATCCTGCAGGCGACATAACCGGACAGAAAGAGGGAGGTGGTGAAGAGGAACAGGAACCGCAGGAGGGGTAAAAGTTAAAGCACGACAGAGGCGAGAGGAAGGATGTTGCAAGGACCGCGCAAGATAGCAAAGACAGTAGCGATCACGGCGGTCCTGGAGAGACAGGAAGCCAGTGTCAACATACAAGCTAAGGATGGGAGTCGAACGAAAGGCACCAGAACTGAGGCGCAACCCAGTATGGTGCAAAGCATCAAGACGGCGAAGAGTAGAAGGAGAAGCAGACGAGTAAGCACGGCAACCATAATCGAGCTTAGACAGGACGAGAGAGGAATGTAAAGCAAGGAGAGTGCACCTATCTGCCCCCCAAGAAGTATGGGACAAGACCCGAAGGAGGGTAAGGGCCTTAGAGCACTCAACACGGAGGTAAGAGATATGGGGAGACCAAGACAAACGAGTGTCAAGGAATAACCCCAAAAGCTTTGCGGAATCTTTGTATTCAAGGGGATGACCATAAAGTGACAAAGAGGGACGAAGAACAACCCGTTTCCGCGTAAAAGTCATGGCACAAGTCTTAGAAGTAGAGAATTTGAAGCCATGACCTGTGGCCCAAGACGACACGGCATCAAATGCAAATTGAAGCCGGCGTTGAAGGAGAGGCGAATCATCACCCTGACAACAAAGGGTAAGATCATCGACATAGAGAGCGGAGAAGACACCAGAAGGAAGAGAGGAAAGAAGACCATTGAGGGCAACCAGAAAAAGAGTAGTGCTCAGAACACTACCCTGGGGCACACCTTCGTATTGCTGAAAAGAGGGAGAGAGAGCGGTACCAAGGCGCACCCGAAAGGAACGACGAGAGAGGAAGCTGCGGAGAAAGAGAGGGAGATGACCACGAAGGCCAAAAGAATGAAGTTGAGATAGGATATGATAACGCCAAGTGGTGTCGTAAGCCTTTTCTAGGTCAAAAAGGACGGCAACAACGGAGGTCTTCACAGCAAAAGCAGTACGAATATAGACCTCCAAGTTCACCAGGACATCTGTCGTGCTGTGGCACTTGCGGAAACCAAATTGAGAAGGGGAGAGGAGGTGATGGTGTTCCAGGAACCACATCAGACGAACGTTAACCATATGTTCAAAGAGTTTGCAGACACAACTTGTGAGAGCAATAGGGCGAAAGTGTTACGAACCCGGATCCAGCGTCCGGGCACGGAGCAGTGACGACCGCGCCATCTGTGGGTCAGCTCCCGAAACCCCCTCCAAACGGACGACGATACCTGGTGAGGACGACGTGTATTGGCCACAAGGGCCAGTTTCCAGTCCTGTTCGGCTCACAACACAGCCGCTGCTGACCTCTGGTGAGGTGGTGCTCAGACAACAGCGCCATCTATGGAGTGGATATGTCGGGCGTTTGTGTCTGAGCCTGTAAGTGAGGTGTTTTAGTGTCCCTGTTATTGATGACGTGTCTGCTTACAGAGTCGACCTGGGACTGCTGTGATGGAAGTTGAGTCAGTCTACCCAAGGCAGCCGTCTCCATACCTTGTGCTTAGCTGCAGCAGCTGTGAGTCGGCCCCCGGATGAACACTGTGGTGTTACCCTGCCAGTGAAGTGGCAGTTGAAAGGATCGTCGTTCCCGGGACCGACTGCTGGAGACGATTATCCACTGGGGTATTGAGGACAGGAGAGTGATTTGTGGTATCACACGAGGCTCCTGACTAGGGCGCTACCCTAGTATCGCTCGTGGAGTGGCCTGACCAGCGTTGCTGATCCGGAACCTGCCAGCAGACCTGCTGGACTTGTGGTTGACGGCCTCCACGGCGGTGCCCCCAGTGGACCTGTGTTTTGGCTGGCCTGTGTTTGGGGTAGACTCAGCTTGGTCGAAAGATTCGTCAAGAGACCACGAAAGCACCGAGGACTTGGCACCGAGAGTTTGGATCCAGAGTCTTCAGGAGAAGGCGATTGTATAATACCCTTGTGCAGTGTTAATACCCCTCCCCCTGTGTAATCTTATATTATTTATTTGGTGATGGTAATAATTATAATCTTAAGTTTTTGCCTTTATTTCCCTTCCCCTTTAAGTTACTTGCGTCACGGATCTCATCCCTTGAAAGCCACTACTGGCTTGGGGCCGGATACCACTTCCTCTAATAACATCAGAGTACGAATCCCGTTGCGACCCGAGAGGGCCGTAACATAATTGGCATCCCAGCGGGATCCGTCCCCTTGTTAAGTATGTTTGACAGGGGTGGTGAAGTGGCGTAATCCCTGTATATAATTCCCCGTGTGTGACGATTGGGATGTTATACGTCCTGTGCGGTGCTCAAGAGTGACTAAGTGCGATATTGTGCAGTGCGGTGCTCGCTGTGATTAAGCGATTAAGTGCAATATTGTGTAGTGCGGTGCTCGTCGTGATTCAGTGCAATATTGTAGAGCGAAGTGTTCGCTGTGATTCAGTGCAATATTGGGTAGTGAGGTGCCTGAAGTAATTACGTGCAATATTGGCAAGTGAGGCGCCAGGTGCGATAAAGTGCAATATTGGCGTAGAACAGTATTCGGTGCGTTAAGTGCTAACGTGAAAGCGGTGTGTTAAGTGCTAGTTAAGTGTTCCGTCTGTGAAAATGGCAGAAAAAGCTACCATCGATGATCTGGACGAGGTTCAGGCTTTTCTGAACGGGGAGGACTGTCTTGCCAGATTAAAATATCTGAGCAAACCGGAACTTGTGCTAGTGAGCGCCTACCTGGAGATCAAGATCCGTGCCAGTGATTCCCGTGTGGAGATCTTGTCCAAGGTTCACCGGCATTTGAAGGCAGAGAAACAGGAAGGCGAGACTCCTAGTATAAAGGAAGGTGAGGAAATAGCTTCCACTGAACAGGAAGGCAAGAGCAGTGATATCGAAAGTGATGAGAGTGAACTAAATATAAGTGTGCTCACTGTGAAGATGCGTGAACTAGAGATCGATCGTGAAATAGAATGGAAAAAGCTAGAAATCGCTAAAGAGAGAGAAGAGGAAGCGAGAAAGAGAGAAGACAAGAAATTAGAAATGGAAAGAGAGAGATTAGGAAAGGAATTAGAGATGAGACGTTTAGAATTAGAAGAAAGGAAAGCAGAAAGAGAAAGAGAAGAGAAACGAGAAAGAGAAAGAGAAGAGCGAGAGCGAGAAAGAGAAGAACGAGAAAAAGAATGAGAAAGAGAAGAGAGACGAGAGAGAGAAGAACGAGAAAGGGAAGAGAAACAGCGAGAGAGAGAAGAAAAGGAAAGACAGAGACAACATGAACTAGAAGTATTACGATTAGGCGGTGGTCGGAGGCCAACAACGGAAACCAGTAGCTTCGATCCGGTAAGAAACATCAAAATGGTCCCCAAATTCCATGAGAAGGAAGTGTCAAAGTTCTTTGCAGCCTTTGAGAAAGTCGCTGCCTCTTTGGAGTGGCCAAGGGAGAATTGGGCCATCATGATACAGTCAGTCTTGACTGGGAAGGCCCAAATCGCCTACTCCACGTTATCCCTTGACGACTCCAGCGATTATGACATGGTGAAGAAGGTAGTGCTCATGGCGTACCAATTGGTACCTGAGGCTTACAGGCAGAAGTTCAGGAACCTGAAAAAGACCTCAGAGCACACTTTCACCGAATTCGCCACTATTAAGGAGCGACTTTTCCAGGAATGGTGTGCTTCTCGGAAGGTGGAGACCAAAGAAGACCTCGAGCAGCTTATACTGCTAGAGGACTTCAAGGATTGTTTGTCTGGAGACCTAAAGACGTACTTAGAAGAGCAGCAGGTAGAGACCTTGAGTGCGGCAGCCACCATGGCTGAGGAGTACATCCTGACGCACAGGCCTTCTGCTATGTACGTCCCGAGGAATTACCAGCGCCGGTTTGACAGACCTCAGGACGAAGAAGAGACTCCCGTCCCACGAAGCGCTAAGAAGACGCCCCCAAGTAGCCCTCGAAGAACAAGTCCTAGCAGTCCGAAACACCGTAGTCCGAGGAGGAATGTGGTGTGCTGGACTTGTGGGCAAAAAGGGCATGTAGCTGCTATGTGCCGAGGCAGAAGAGGTGGTGGCGCACGTAGGGAGGTGATGATGATGAGCTGTGTTACACCACCAGCAGGAAACCAGTCGACGACGACACAGGAAGGATCAAGTTTGTTCGCCCCTCACACTTCAAGCGGGTATGTAACGAGTGATCATACTGGTAGATCTGTAGTAGTGCTCAGAGATAGTGGAGCAGCCCAGTCCCTGATCGTGAGATGCTCGTTACCCGAGGGAGTGAGTGTGGATAGTAGACAACAGGTTGTCCTGGTTGGGTTTCCGAGAACGCAGTATATCGCCCCCTTAGTGCTGGTGCATCTCGACTCTCCTTACTTCAGTGGCACATGTGTGTTGGCAGTAGTCGATACCCTCCCTGTGGCTGGGATTGACGTGGTACTAGCCAACGACTTGGTGACAGGTTGGAGCAACAATCTTCCCAAGGTCGTGGACGAGTCGGCCGGAACGGCAAGGTCAGAGGTAACGACAGGCAGTGGTAATGTCCAGGTAAAGACAGACCCGGATTTAGGTATGTTTAATCCTTCCTCTCGCCTACAGATTGACGACAGAGTCTACAATATTCTAGCAGTGTCTCCTGATTTTTCTCTCGACAAGGAACATGAGGTTACGAGGGCAGAAGTACCTGAGCAAGAAGAGAGGCCTTGTGTGCAGGCACCCACAGATACCAACGAGTCTGGAGCGAAGGCGGATGTGTACTTGCGGTATGGCAAGGTACAGTGTTCATTGAACCGGCCAGAGATTCCCCAGACGTCAGAGGTATGTGAGGTGTGTTCGAAAGGTCTAGTGCCCTCTTTGGTCCAAACCAGGCTAGTGGATATAGCCGGTTATGGACGTGACAGGCTCAAAAAGCTTACCCCTCAATTGGCCCCATGTTTCTTAGCGATATTTTGTTTTGTTCTCGTATGTGTTCTCAGTGTTCTCAGTAAGGACCGGTGGACGACCCGAAGGATAATGGCTCCCTTGAACATCGTGAAGAGATCCCAGGGATTAGAGACGTGCATTGCGAGTGTTGCAGTCGACGAAGGGACCTGGAAGGTGATAGTAGATACAGGAGGTACGCGATACGATAATATGAGTGACTGTTTCCGACAGGTTGACACCCCCCGCGTGATAGCTGAGCCTCAATGCAGCGTTATGCGGAACGCTGGTCGACCTGACGAATGCCATCTTCGATGTACGAACAGCCTCGTTGGAATTAGGTGTGAGCCTAGTAGAGGAGTCTGCTGTGAGTACTGATGTAACTGTCTTTGTGACTCTAAATGATCCGACCCCTGTATTCCAGGTTCCCGTATCCCTGAAGGACTACCGGATCGGTACCAGAAATGCCGTCTGTGATCAGCCATCATCGGTGCCATGACACAGGGAAGTGTCGAGTCGCCCTACATCGTGTCTACACCGATTCTTACTCGAGAGAGGTGAGATGATGCCCCTGCTTGACATCGCAGTGGAGACGTGGAAGATTACGCCAGGCAGGACATTGCCTTACATCTGCAAGTTTCCTTTGTGCCGGAATTGTCCAGTAGGACAGTTCTGTGGACGAGACAGCCTCGCCGTTCCAGTTTATAAAGCATGTGAGTCCATTTGGAGTTGTGTCGCCGTACTAATTTGGTTTGTGTTTCTTTTTATAGAACCCCAAACCAAATTCTTTTTGGTGGGGAGGTGTTACGAACCCGGATCCAGTGTCCGGGCACGGAGCAGTGACGACCGCGCCATCTGTGGGTCAGCTCCCGAAACCCCCTCCAAACGGACGACGACACCTGGTGAGGACGACGTGTATTGGCCACAAGGGCCAGTTTCCAGTCCTGTTCGGCTCACAACACAGCCGCTGCTGACCTCTGGTGAGGTGGTGCTCAGACAACAGCGCCATCTATGGAGTGGATATGTCGGGCGTTTGTGTCTGAGCCTGTAAGTGAGGTGTTTTAGTGTCCCTGTTATTGATGACGTGTCTGCTTACAGAGTCGACCTGGGACTGCTGTGATGGAAGTTGAGTCAGTCTACCCAAGGCAGCCGTCTCCATACCTTGTGCTTAGCTGCAGCAGCTGTAAGTCGGCCCCCGGATGAACACTGTGGTGTTACCCTGCCAGTGAAGTGGCAGTTGAAAGGATCGTCGTTCCCGGGACCGACTGCTGGAGACGATTATCCACTGGGGTATTGAGGACAGGAGAGTGATTTGTGGTATCACACGAGGCTCCTGACTTGGGCGCTACCCTAGTATCGCTCGTGGAGTGGCCTGACCAGCGTTGCTGATCCGGAACCTGCCAGCAGAACTGCTGGACTTGTGGTTGACGGCCTCCACGGCGGTGCCCCCAGTGGACCTGTGTTTTGGCTGGACTGTGTTTGGGGTAGACTCAGCTTGGTCGAAAGATTCGTCAAGAGACCATGAAAGCACCGAGGACTTAGCACCGAGAGTTTGGATCCAGAGTCTTCAGGAGAAGGCGATTGTATAATACCCTTGTGCAGTGTTAATACCCCTCCCCCTGTGTAATCTTATATTATTTATTTGGTGATGGTAATAATTATAATCTTAAGTTTTTGCCTTTATTTCCCTTCCCCTTTAAGTTACTTGCGTCACGGATCTCATCCCTTGAAAGCCACTACTGGCTTGGGGCCGGATACCACTTCCTCTAATAACATCAGAGTACGAATCCCGTTGCGACCCGAGAGGGCCGTGCCGAGAGGGTACTTCCTTAGGGGAAGTACCCAGAGACCCCGGTTTGCGAACAGGGAGAACAACGGCATCGAGCCAGTCCTCAGGGACTGACGACGACTCCTAGATCCGATTATACAGACTCAGTAAATACTGAGACGTGCTCGGAGGGAGATGGCGAAGCATCTCATAATGAATACCATCGGAGCCCGCCGCCGTAGAACCGCAGAGGGCCAGGGCAGAACGAAGTTCAGAGAGAGAGAAGGGATCATTATAGGGAAGCTGAAGATGAGTGCAGAAATCTAAAGGACGAGACTCAAGGACAGGTTTACGAAGAAGGAAAGATTGGGGAAGATGAAGACCAGAGCTAACAGAAGAAAAGTGGGAACCCAGTTCGGAAGCGACCTGCAACGGGTCCGCCACAAGAGTATCACGGAGGTGAAGGACCGGTGAAACATCGGGAACGAACTTTCCCACTATCTTGCGGATACGCTTCCAGATCTGGGCCAGAGGGGTCTCGGACGTAATTGTTGAGACATAAGATGCCCAACATTCACGTTTAGCCGTATGGATGGCCCTACGGGCCACCGCACTCGCTTTCCGAAAGAAAAGAAAAGAATCGGTCGTCTGCCTACAGCGGGAAGGGCGAAAAGAGAAAAAGGAAACAAGGATGGGGAAATGATCACTTCCATGGAGGTCATCAAGAACCTGCCACGTGAAATCTAAGTAAAGAGAAGAAGAGCAGAGAGAAAGATCAAGACAAGAAAGGGTGCGAGTCCGAGAGTCCAAATGAGTGGGCTCACCAGAATTCAGAAGAGACAGGGAAGAAGAGAGGAGAAACGGCTCAAGGAGGCGACCCCGGGTATTCGTCAGAACGTCACACCAAAGAGAATGACGACAATTGAAGTCACCCAGCAGGAGCACAGGCTCCGGCAAGGAGTCTAGGAGGTGTTTCAAATCAGGAAGAGAGAGCGGGACACTCGGGGGGAGATAAATGGAACAAACTGTGTACCATTTCCCCACAAAGATACGAGCAGCAGAACAATGGAGAGGCGAAGGAAAAAGTAAAAGAACAAAGGGAACATCAGCCCGAATCAAGAGAGCAGAAGAATTAGAAGCCCCAGCAATGGCTGGGGGGGGGGGAGAGAAAGGAATAGCCACGAAAACGACCAGGACGAGCACCAAGCATTGGCTCCTGGAGACAGACACAAAGAGGCGAAAACCGCGAAAACAGAAGTTGGAGTTCGAGGAAATTGGCGTAATAACCTCGAACGTTCCATTGAAGAATGGACAACGACGAGAAGAGAAAGGACAAAAACAGAGAACAAGGAAGAAACAAAGGCGAAAGAGCAACAGAGCATGTTAAAGAATATCAGGGTCGGGATCAGGGTCAGCAAAGTCAGGGTTAGGGGGCATGGGTAAACTGAGCAAAGACAGAGGGAAGGAAACGGGAGAACAGATCAGAGGTGGGCGGGCAGGGTCCGGAGGAGGAGGAGGAAGAGGAGGAGACAACAGAGAGGAGCAGTCAAGGACAGCAGCAGGAAGAGGGGGAGTAGAAAGAGGGGAGCGCACCCCAGCAAGAGCAGCAACCGAAAGGGAAGCAGGGGCCAAAGAAACCTCCATAGCAGGAACAGGGGGCGCAAGCACTGAAACGGGAGGGGAAGGAGCAACAGAGCCAGAAGGAGGAGCTGAGGAAGAAAGCGAAGCCTTCTTACCCGCCGGGGAAGAGGAAGGAGAGGAGCCAGGCTTACGCTTCTGACTTAAAGAGACCGGTGTCCCAGCAACTACGTACCGGGCAACGGATTCCAGTGTCTCAACAGGAGAAGCCGAACGAGAGCACACACGACGGCCGTTAGGAGAGCGATGGACATCCGCCCGCACCGACAGGCGGTGGGGAGAGCCGATAGATGGAGGAAGAGGATGGGAAGGAGGATCAGAGGGGGACGAGGAAGAAGACACAGAAGACACGACAGACCGGGTAGAAGGAAGGGGAACCCCAGACAGAGGACCAGGAGGAAGATCCTTCGGGAGAGAACCCAAAGGAACAGAGGAGGGGGCAGTGGGCGCATCAGGGTCCAAGGCCCGGAAACGGTTGTGAGTCTGAGGAAGGCGGGAAGGACGAGGAGAGGAAGAGCGCAATACGCGAGCATAAGAGATATTAGCATAAGGCGGGAGCCGGCGAACCTGGCGCCTCGCCTCAGGAAAAGATAAACGCTCCCGGTGCTTCAGGTTGAGGACGGCTGCCTCAAGCTTGTAATGGACACACGCACGGGAGAAGGTAGGATGGGCCTCACCGCAGTTGAGGCAACGAGCCTGGGGAGAAGTGCACTCCGACTTAGAGTGACCTTCGCCACCACACAAAGGACAGAGAGAGACAGTCCTGGAGCAGCGGAGGGCACCATGCCCAAACCTCCAGCACTTGTTGCAGAGCCGAGGAGAAGGAATGTATTCCTGGACAGAGCACCTGGCACCAGCAAGAATGACAGAGGGTGGAAGGGTCCTACCATCAAAGGTAATCTTCACAACCCGGAGGGGTTGACGGCGACTACCACGAGGGGGACGAGTAAACGTGTCCACCTGGAGAATAGAATGGCCCTAGGCAGCGAGGATATGTCGAATATCGTCGTGGCAGTCGCGCAGGTCCCGAACACCGGTCGCAACATGGGGCGGGAACAAAATAGTGCCAACACTGGCATTCAACTGAGCGTTCTTCGAGACCCGAACGGGGGTCTCGCCAAGGCAGGATAAGGCAGCCAAGCGGGAAGCAGCATCCTGAGAAGGAGCAGCAACGACACGTGTACCGAGACGAGTGGGGTTGAAAGTAATGGAAGCATCCACGGAATCAATGAGATGTCGATGGAGGGAGAAATCGTCAGGAGGCGCAGAATCAAGAGGGAGGAGATCAAAATATTTGGCCCACGAAGCGGGACCAAACAAGGCTTGATAGGTAGCAGAACTGGAAGGAATCGAGCGAGGGCGGCCGTGACGAGGACGGCGGTGAGAACCCCCAGAGAGGGGTTAAAAGGCGCAGTAGTTACAACTAGAGAAGGAGCCGCGCCAGGGGACGAGGTAGTCACCACTGGGGGCTTGGGGCTCGACCCAACCACAGAGGAGGGAAGGGGGCCAGAGGAAGGAGTCAGAGAGGCCAAAGGAGGAGCAAGGTCGGGGCCCAATGCAGCGGAGGCTACAGAGCCCGGTCTTCCAATACGGACCGACTCGGGGGCTTGGTCGCCCACCCCACGAGCCTGAGAAGGTAAGCCAGAAGCAGCCGAAACAGGGGTTATGATCTTGACGAAAAGAAGAATTCACTCACGAATGTGCCCCCACACCCACCATGGAGCCACAATTAGAGGCAGGACACCCAACAAGAAGCTATCGCCGATCTTGTCGGGGCCTCCTAGGGGTGCGTCATGAGTATACGCCCCACAAACGCCACCTTAAGAAACCGACAGTCCGTCGAGATCGGGTTCAGTGACGAAAGGGGGATTGACAATAAAAGGTTCCCCTCGCTCTCGACGTCGGGTACTACAGTTCTACGGGTGCAAGAGTATGCCTCCTCAAGCACCCGGGCGTCAAAATAGAAGAAGTCCAAGGGAAGAACCAGAACGAGCAAAAGGTCGGCAGGAAACGGCAAGCAGATAGGAGAAGAGGGGGGAGAAAAACGAAACAGAAGGAAAAGGAAAAGATGCCCAGCAGAATTGGAGAGGACGGCAGCAGGAGCACAAGGCTAGAAAAGGACAGAGGACTGTCCCAAGGAGCATCATACTCCGGCAGCCGCCCACGAAGCCCCCACACGGCGACAACGAGCTGAGCGGGGAGGGGGCCATGTACATTAACACAACAATTCTCTTTACCACTCTATCTTACGTTAAATACCTTGGTCCACAAAAGCAGGATACAAGGTTTACAATGGCAACTAGGGTAAAGACTACTTGGCAAGGGACACTATCAAGGACTCTAGGTAGCCTGGTACCACTTGAGCACACGTGGTTCCACTGAAACCCCTAGAGTAACTTAGCAATATAAAAATTAGCGTAGACTATACACATTACTGCACACTTATGCCAGAAAATGTACATGCAACACGGTACTTATCTTGTAAACTAGACACAGGATAAAGTAAGGGAAGAGGAGGAGGAGTAGAAATAGAAACACACTGGAGAGTTATGTCCACCATCACACAGCCAGCCGGAGAGACCTAAAACAGCCTCTGCGCTCCCTCATAAATGCTTCCGGGAAGTGATGCCTAGGTGAACGTACAGCCACAACAATACTGCTTCACTGACCTTCATTACTAGTTACTTTACCAATTCTAAGGGTAGCTGATACTTAGTTCAATATTATATTTAAAAGTCAACAAGCTCAGAGTCGAAATGCTCTATGAGAAACAAGATTCATCTTACGTTTGGCAAGGACGACGGGAATACTGCAGAACCAGGCTTTAAAGGGCTTCTCACATGATCCAATCCTATCAATTAATGTAAAGTAATTGTTTAGAGCTCAATTTAACCTCTGGTTTCCAACTAAGGAACCCAAGGTCGTAACAGTCCCAGACATCACTCGGTACCCTTACCCAAATCTCTGAATTGCCCGAAACGCATTGCGTAATAGTGGCTTTAGGCATTGTATGTACTAGCTTTATCTATATATCAATCCATTAATGTAACATCACTTGTATGTATATACCTTACCTGAATAAACATCTGAATCTGAATCTGAATCTGAATATGTTAGATATTAAGTCACTGCACATCCATCCTGTATTTTATATATATATATATATATATATATATATATATATATATATATATATATATATATATATATATATATATATATATATATATATATATATATATATATATATACACACACACATACATATAACGCTGAACTGTAATGTCAGTCCTGACCTTAAAAGCTTCCTAGAAGGTTGTAACAGATACCATGAGCACCACACCAGAAACAAATACCTATTTGATATTCCAAGAGTACGACTTAATCAAACTAGAAATGCTTTACAAATCAAGGAACACAGAATGTGGAATGATCTTCCCAATCATGTTAAAGACTGTACCTCTCCCAACCAGTTTAAGATAAAAACTAAGCACTGATTGGCACCTCATCAGCTGGGAGTTCACCGGGAACAACGCCAACTGGCACAGCGCCAGCTAGAAGAGCAGCTGCTGGAACGTTATCGGTAGGAACACGACAGCAGAGACAATGACGGTTGGAGCAGCTTGCAGCTGAAACAACTACAGCTGTAACACGGCAGCTGGGGCACATCAGCTGGAACGACAACGGCTGGAACGTCAGCAGCTGGAACAACGACAGCTGGACCTTCAGCAGCTGACAACCTCGGCTGGAACATCGACAGCCGGAGGACCAACAGCTGAAATACCGCACCAAATAAATAAATAAATAAATAAATAAATAAATAAATAAATAAATAAATAAATAAATAAATAAATAAATAAATGTTTATTTAGGTAAGGTACATACATACAGGAAATTTTTACAAAGATTGGTTGACTTATAGGTAGAGCTAGTACATACAATGCCTAAAGCCACTATTATGCAAAGCGTTTCGGGCATGAAAAACTTAAATGACAAGCTTAATACTAATTGAGACGAGCAACAGCAGCTGGGCCACCTTGGCCACGCAAAATAGACTGCAGGGAAGTGGCTCAGCCAGGGGCTTAGCAAACTTGGGGCCTTCCATAGAGTATGAAGAAACAGAGGAGGGCCGTAGGGCCGAGAATAGAGCCCACCAGCCTGGGATAGCGCGTGTGGGCCTGTAATAGTGCCCACGCGCCCAGAAGAAAGCCCGCAGGCAGGGAAAGGAGCTTGTAGGCCAGAAAAGCGTGCCCGCATTGGAAAAGAGCCCGTAGGCCTGGAGTAAAGCTCGGAGGCCGGGAATAGAGCCCGTGGGCCTAGAACAGTGCCTGTAGGCCAAGTAAAGGGCCCATAGGCGTGGAGTAGAGTCCACGGGCTGGGAATAGAGCCCGTAGTGCAATAGAGCCCGCAGGCCTGGGGGAGGGCTCGTAGTCTGAGAATAGAGCCCATGGGCCAAGACAGAGCCTGCAGGCCCCGAAAGAGCCTGAGGCCGCGGATAGAGCTTGCAAGCCCGGCGAAGAGCTAGTAGACCTGGGAAAGAGCCCAAAGGCCAAGGAAAGAGCCCGTAGGCCAAGGAAAGAGCCCATAGGCCTAAATGAGCCCGTTGGCCAAGCATAGAGCCCATAGGCCGAGGACAGAAGCCGTAGGCTGGCTAAAGAGCCTTTGGGCCATGGGCAGAGCCCGTAGCCCAGGTAATGAAAAGGGAGCTCGAACTGCCCGGCCACGTGGGACGAGCCTTAACACCCACATGGTGTGCTGCCCACCCGCGGGCGTAGGGGGGAGCCCCACACGTGTACACCACGTGGCCCCAAGGGCCGAGCGGCCCGACCAAGAAGGTGAGAAAAAACCCACTATGGGGCGCCAGCAGACGGGTGCCGCCCGCCTGCGGGCGTGAAGGAGCCCCACACATGCACGCCATGGCTCGCACGCCCGTGCGCAATACAAAGGGCGGAGAGAGACCTCGCCGAAAAAAACCTCACGTTGGCGCCCAAGGAGAGGGCAAAGAGACCCGGGAGGGAAGCTACTTGGGCAGCGCAACACGCACCACAGGAAACACAGCGCTGGGCACACGCCGGGCACTGAGGGAACCGCTAACTAATAAAGGGGGCGGGGCACACGCCTAGAGTGGTGGGGAAACATGGAGACATCTGTACCTTAGGACTTGTTGAGGTGTGCAGGCCGTCCCTGGTGGGTCGCACGGAGATGCCTATTGGTCCTCGACGGCGATTTCGGACAGGGTCGGGTCTGGGACCGAGGTAGCTGGCGTAATAGCATTTGGTTTGAGAACACTGTAACAGACTAAACTAAGGTATCGTCAGCTGGTCCACGTGTCATTGTGGTGCGATGCATTTTGGAAGTGATGTAACTGCGAACTGAGTGAAAACATAGGTCGCTGAGTCCGCGGGCGAGCCTTAAATAAGCCTGGCTTGTTGCGTGTGCAGATTAGGCAGTTAGACGCAACTCCTAGACATACGTTTTCTTCCCACAGAAAACCCACCGCTTTTGGGAAAAGCAGTGTCCATTTTTTTTACATGACTCGCAATTGATTTTGTTCTAACACTTCCAGAACAAGTGCTTCACTGATGAATTTTGTTCGAACCACAACGCAATAAATGTAGTACCCACATACTACACATATAAATAATCGCCAACAGAACCTAAACATCTAACCTAACCTAACCTATGCCAATATATGCACAATATGCAAATATATTATAACATTAATTTATATTTGAGAAAATTCACGTTTTGAATGAACAGCATGTAAAAATTTATGAATGCGTTTGTGGGGTCGACCGCTGGATGTAATGGACTTAAGTCGAGAACGGGTTAAAGTATTTGGGTGCAAGGCACACTGGATCCCTTCTTTTATGATGATGACAAAGTCGTCCATGTAGTTTAGCAGCCTGCAGTGTTGTGGGAGTTTCAGCCTCATTATTCTTTCCATTAAACAGTTGAAGAGAAGGGGCTGAGAATGCCTCCTTGCAGTGTACCATTTTCTTGTCTTTTGTATTCAGAGAATGGACCTGTGCCATGAAGTTTCAATCTTCTCTGTTTATGAGACAGTTTTTAGTCCAGGAGAGCAGGTTGTCTTTGACTTCTTTGTCAAAGAGCAGCAGAGAATAGCAGGGGTATTAGCCAATTCAAAAGCTTTCTCGAGATACGGTAATATCAGTATTCCTGGTGTGTCATTCAGGAGGGCTAATAGAGTTGTAATACATTCCCCACCTTACCTCTTACCTTCATCTAGAATTACCTTCTTCTCTTACCTACTCCTCACCTCACTCTCCTTATTTATTGCTCGTGCCTTCCTCTCCCATCTTACGAGCTCTTCATGCCCGTGCCACCTCTTTGGTGACTTAATCTTCATCAATCAATCAATCTCTTCCATCACAATTAGAGCCCCACTCTTGTGCCAGGGAAGTTCACCACAGACCTGTGGTGTTTGTGTGTTACTGAGGAAGTCTTGGTTGTAGGGTTGATGTAAAGTCATGACTTGGTTACTGACTTTAATACTTAATATGATTACATGACTAGTAGCTACCAAGCTTGGCGGGCGTCCTGTACGCTCTCTTGTTTACCTTCCTTCTCTGGCGTCTCAGCCGCCGCACATAGAAAACGGATGGTACCATTTTCTGTGAACATGACATCCCTCCTTTTCTTTAAAAAGAATGAATACAGGATGTCTACCATGCTTGTGGCACAAAGCAAAGTTATTGACACAAAGTAAGTTATTAACATATCAAGAGATACTGCATACATTTAACATTAATTAAGCACACAAAGAATTTAAACAACTTAATCTTTTCCACAAAGGATTTCAATGTTAAAAATACATATGCAATGTTAAACAAACATGAAAGAAACTGTAATACAAAGTTACAAAATATTGAATGAGATATCTGCATTATTCAAACAATATTAAATTTAGTTTAGCATAATAAGTAAATACTTTTCATTACATAGGAACACAATTAATCATCAAATCGTGTAGGGCGTTTAACATGACGTTTAGGACGAGAGTCCTTAAATGCAATAACATCCCTTGATGAATTGTTTGTCGGGTTATAACTATTTTTTTCTTTTTCTTTTGCACGACTTTGCACTTCATCATTTTCTACACTAGTTGGAATCACTTTGAAATAAGCCATATTACGTGTTATACTATGATCTCTATTACTAGCTGTTACCATAGTTCCTTTTACACTAATCACTTTATATGGTTTTGTATCATACGGCATATCTAACTTTCCCTCTTTTTTCTTTTTAACGAGAACAGTGTCTCCAACCTTTATGAACTGCTCCTTTGCACGTTGATCATGAGCAATTTTCATTTTGCCCTTGGCTAGTGCATCCTTCTGAGCGAGACGTTTATCCGTTACCTCGGCTGGCATGACGGGTAGTGCGATTCTCATAGGACGTCCAAATAAAAGTTCACCAGGTGACTTGCCCAGTGTTCCATGCGGTGTTGCACGGTAGTTCCTGAGAAAAGCATACATAGCTTGTTTCCAGGATCGTCCTTCGGCATGAGCACAGCGTACCGCTTTCATGAGAGGTTGCATGAATCTCTCAACTTCTCCATTTGCTTGAGGATGTAGTGGCATCACACGGCGGTGTTTGAATCCAATATGCTCAGCAAAGTTGACAAAGTCTTGTCCATTGAATGGCGGTCCATTGTCCGTCTTGACAACTTCAGGAATGCCAAAGTTTGAAAAGATCTTGTCAAGTTTCGGGATGACGGCCTTTGCAGATGTGGAATTGATGATTTCTACTTCTGGATAACGTGAGTGATCATTAATGACTACCATCAAGTACTCTCCAGTTGGTAGTGGTCCGCAGAAGTCCATCGATACTTCCGTCCATGGTGCAGCAGGTAGTGGTGAAGGTTGTAGAGGTGTTGGTCTTGAAGTATCCACTGCAGCTTGGCAAGGGACACAGGCATCATGCATATCCTTTGCTTGACGATCAATGCCAGGAAACCACACCTTTTCTCGTAGCAGCTGTTTCGTCCTAACAAGACCTTGGTGTCCTTGATGTGCAAGCTTCAGAGCACGTTGCTGGAGAACAGCTGGAATCACGATACGAGTACCTCGCAGCACAGTGTCGCGTTGTTGCGTAACACTTAATTCTGTCTGGATGCGTTCAAGTGCTTTGAATGCATCTTGGTCAATTCCTGAGGGTGGGATGCGTGGAAACTTTTTCTTAGTCAATGCATCCACTGTTGCTTGCAGAGTTGGGTCCTCCAGGGTTGCAGTACGGATTTCATCAAGAGTGAGAGCCTTAGGGACTGCATCACAGGTTACAGAGTGTACATATTCCTCGGCAACTTGCTGATGCTTGGTGATGGTGAAACTGTTTGCAGGATGTCGACTGATGTAATCAGCGGGATTGCCTGCACCCGGCTTGTATTTCACCGTAAAGTTGTATGGTTGCAGACGAAGAGCCCATCTCTCAATGCGAGCTGGTGGTTTGGACTTTGGATTATTGAAGATGGTCTCCAACGGTTTGTGGTCAGTGACTATCGTGGTGAAGGGTGCACCAAGCAGATACACATTGAAGTGTTCACAGCCCCATACAAGAGCAAGAGCTTCCTTCTCTGTCTGACTGTATCGTTGCTCAACATCTGTGAGAGAACGGCTGGCGTAGGCAATTACTACTCGGGAATCTGGTTGACCAGGTTTGTGTTGGGCTAAAACAGCACCTAATCCAACAGGACTAGCATCCACCGTTAATTCAGTGTCCATTGATGGATCAAAGTATGCAGCAGTCGCATTCTCTACTAGTGCATCTTTCACAGCATCAAATGCATTTTGCTCGATATCGCTCCAGTACCATGATGCATTTTTCTTCAGGAGCTCACGTAGAGGCTTTGTAATGGTAGCAAAATCTGGAATGAAGCGAGAACAGTAGTTTGCCATTCCCAGAAAACTATGTACTTCAGTGGACGTTGAAGGAGGTGCAGCATTCTTGATATCTGCAACTTTCTTAGGATCTGGAGACAGACCTTTGTCACTAAGTACATGTCCAAAGAATTCAATTTTATGTTGATTGAACTCACACTTTGCTCGGCTTAGCGTCAAATTCTTTTCTCGTAAGCGTTGCAATGTTGCACGAAGAGCTTTGTCGTGTTCAGCTTGGGTATGGCCATAAACAATGATGTCATCAGACATGTTGTCAGCATTAGGTATATCTTGCAATACCTGGCTGATGGTGTGCTGGAATACCTCGGCAGCACTGTTAATACCAAAACTCAGGCGCTTGTACCTATACAGACCTCGATGTGTCGTAAACGTTGTGATGAAGCGACTCTCATCATCAAGTTCAAGCTGATGATAGCCCTTGTTTAAATCTAACTTGCTGAATACAGTTGCACCATTCAAGCGGTAGATCATATCATCTACAGTCGGTGTAGGATGGCGTTCACGCATTATTGCCTTGTTGGGAACACGCATGTCCACACAAATGCGTATCTCATCTGGATTCTTCGGCTTTGGTGGAGTGACAATTGGGCTTACCCATGGTGTTGGGCCTGTTACTGGTTCAATGATATCTAGTTCTATCAGCCTATCCAGTTCAGCATCGACTTTCTTGCGAGTATGGAATGGTTGTCGGCGATGTGGTTGGGCAACTGGAATGACATCTGGGTTGATATGCAGATGTACTTTGCTATCAGTATAACAACCTATGGATTTAAATCGATCAGAAAATTCAGCAACAATACCATCAACATTGTTTGCAGATTCCACTGCTACAGCATTAGAAAGCTGAAGTAGCCCCAATTTGGTTGAAGTCTTGTAACTGAGTAAAGACTCCTTTGCATTCCTAACAACATGGAATGTAGTAATGAGCATTGCATTCTTTGACTTAATCTCTGCAGTGAAAGTTCCAATCACTGGCAAGGCTACCTTTGAAGCATAGGCAGTGGCTTTGCCATTATAGTTCTCAAGCTTTGGGAACTGTTTTTTAAATTTCTCATAGTGGCACTCAGCAATGGTGTCAATGTTTGATCCAGTGTCAATGAGAACCTTGAGACAAATACCAGCAATGTATACACATGTCTCTGGGTTGTTTGGAAGATCATTCCATTCTGTGATTGCTTGTACTCCATAAGTATAATCACATTCACTGTCATCTGAGACTGGTTGTAATGAAATGTTGTCTTGTACATTATTAACATTCTGGATATGAGGTGCAATATTGTGTTTACCACCTCGACCCCTATGACCTGATCCTCGTACAGTGCTTTTATTCACTAACTGTAGTTTCTTTAGTGCGGAACGACACATAGCACCAAAATGACCTAGTTTTCCACACTCATAGCACTTCTTACCTTGAGCAGGACAAACATTATCTTGGTGTGGGTAGTCTCCTCCACAATTGTAACATTTATTGTTGACACCCTCTGATGTGGGTCGTTGTGACTGCTTGAGCCTTGTTCCTTGACCCCAGTTGTGACGTGGTTCTCGGCTAAATTTACTGTTAGGTTTGCCATGATATCTTCTTTGATCACGGTGTCCTCCCTGAACCTTACGTACCTCATCACTGTTAGTAACAGTGGCAGAACCGTTATTAGCACTGCACTCCATGACACGAGCATCACGTGCAGCATCTTCCATTCGACGAGCAATATCCAGTATCTTGGTAAGAGAACTTTCATCATCAACAAGTTCTAGAGCTCTTCGACGGAGACGTGTAGATGTGCATGTTTCAATTATTTGCTGTTTGATTTCTTTGTCAACATCAGCAAACTCACAATGGGCTGCTAAACCCTGCAGACGTGTGTGGTATTGATCCACAGTTTCATTAGAGAGTTGTTTTGCTCTCCTGAAATGCATAATTTCCATTGCAGTATTTTGCCTTGGTTTGAAATGCTCTGTTAGTTTGGCTTTGGCAGTGTCATAATCTTTGGCACCACCAGTGTCTTTCAGTGTGTCAAAGATGTCACAAACTCTATCACCTGCATAATGAAGTAGAAAGGCACGCTTTCTTTCAGCACTTTTGATGTCAGAAACTATCAACAAATTTTCAAACTTTTTAAGCCATTTGACCCACCTCTGTGACAGGTTTGTCTGGTCACAGTCAGGATCAAATGCAGGAAACTGAGGTATATTTGCCATTTTTACTGAATAAATGTAACTTATCACTTAAATGTTCCTCAGAATATTAAACACTTACTGCACTGTATATGTTAGTCAAGAATTCACTGTAATTACTTTAATTTTGCAAAGCACACAAGCATTTTAATGCAAAAGTTCACAACAGTGCACAATATAGCAGCAACTGACTTCTTACCTAGCCCTTGTGTACATGTGTTGTTCCTACTCACAGCAGCACAGCAGTTGGCACAGCAGTTGGTACAGCAGTAGTTGGTACAGCAGTAGTTGGTACAGCAGTAGTTGGTACAGCAGCAGTTGGTACAGCAGTTGGTACAGCAGTCGGTACAGCAGTCAGTTCAATGTGATGAATTTTGTAGCACGAAGCGTCGTTTCGTAACCAAAACATCAGGTTTTGTACACATCAAAGCGTCGTTTCGTACACAACGTCGGCAGATTCTTCAGTACAGTTTCTTCAGCACAGCTTGGGTAGCACACAGCTTGGGTAGCACACAGCTTGGGTAGCACACAGCATTAGTTAGCACACAGCATCGTTTAGCACACAGCATTGGTTAGCACACAGCATCGGTTAGCATACAGCATCGGGTATGGCGCTCACAGCTTCTCTTCCTCCTCCAGGCAGCATGCTTCTCCCTTGTGTTTGAAACTGAACAAATACCTGCGTTCACAGTTCATCCTCGTCGCCAATGTGGTGTTTGTGTGTTACTGAGGAAGTCTTGGTTGTAGGGTTGATGTAAAGTCATGACTTGGTTACTGACTTTAATACTTAATATGATTACATGACTAGTAGCTACCAAGCTTGGCGGGCGTCCTGTACGCTCTCTTGTTTACCTTCCTTCTCTGGCGTCTCAGCCGCCGCACATAGAAAACGGATGGTACCATTTTCTGTGAACATGACAAGACCCACCATAGATCGTGCTACTTGGAACTTTTTATTCAGAGTAGCTGAATCTAAATCAACAAACTCTCCCATCACATATTACACAAACGAGACTTAATTGAGGGGTTAGAGGAAAGATATATAAATATATCTATGCAATAAAAGTCGGTGACTAAATTTAAAATATGAGGAGAGGATGAACAAGTAAATAATTGAAATGCAGGGAGATGTCGATATTATGTTGACATGATGTAAGGCTCGCGAGGACGTCTCGACCTTTACTTGAGCAGCAGAAGTCGTGAGAGGGGGTAGTGCTGTGTTTGAGCTCCTGGCAGAGGAAGAAAAAACCCTAACTGTGTGCTCCTACAAGAGGAGATAATCAAGCAAGCATTTATGAAAGAAGGTAGCTAGAGGTCCAACCAGAGGTGGACGAGCAGGGTCCGGAGGAGGAAGAAGGGGGGGGGGATAATCGAGTGTCAAAGACAGCAGCAGGAGGGACAGAAATAAGGGGATGCACTTCAGCAATTGCATTAACCGAGAGGGAAGCGGGGGCTAAAGAGACCTCCATAGCAAGAACAGGGGGCGTAACCACGGAATCAGGAGGGGATTGAGCGAGAGTCAGAAGTAGGGGACGAGGAAGAAAGCAAATCCTTTTTACCCGTCAGGGAGGAGGAAGGAGAGGAGTCAGGCTTACGCTTCTGACTCAAAGAGACAGGTGTCCCAGCAACTACGTACTGGGCAACGGATTCCGGCTTCTCAACAAGAGAAGCTGAACGAGAGCATACACGACGGCCGTTGGGAGAGCGAAGGACATCAACCCGTACCGACAGGTGGCGTGGAGAGCCAATAGACGGAGGAGAAGGATGGGAAGGAGGATCGGAGGAGGACGAGGAAGAAGACACAAGAGACATGACAGACCGGGCAGGAAGAAGGGGAACTCTAGACAGAGGACCAGGAGGGGGACCCTTTGGGACAGAACTCAATGGAACAGAGGAGGGAGCGGTGGGCTTATCAGGGGTCCAAGGCCTGGAAACGGTTTCAAGGTTGAGGAGAGGAAGAGCGCAACACGCGAGCATAAGAGACATTAGCATAAGGTGGGAGCCGGCGAACCTGGCGCCTCACCTCAGGTAAAGATAAACGTTCCTGGTGCTTCAAGATGAGAACGGCGGCCTCAACCTTGTAATGTATACACGCACGGGAGAAGTTAGGGTGGGCCTCACCGCAATTAAGGCAGCGTGCCTGGGGAGAAGTGCACTCTGACTTAGTGACCTTCGCCCCCACACAAAGGACAGAGAGACCGTTCCAGAGCAGTGGAGGGCACCATGCCGACACCTCCAGCACTTACTACAGAGTCGAGGAGAGGGAATGTACTCCTGGACGGAGCACCTGACACCAGCAAGAATGACAGACGGCGGAAGGGTTCTACCATCAAAGTAATCTTCACAACCCGAAGGGGTTGACGGCGACGACCATGAGGGGGACTAGTAAACGAGTCTACCTGGAGGACAGAATGGCCCTGGGAATCGAGGATATGACGAATATCCTCGTGGCAGTCCTGGAGATTCTGAACACCGGTAGCAACATGGGGTAGGAGGAGAATAGTGCCAACACTGGCATTCAACCGAGCGTTCTTGGAGACGAGAACAGGGGTTTCGCCAAGGCGGCCAAGTAGGAGGCTGCATGCTGAGGAGCAGCAATGACACGTGCACCGAGACAGGTGGGGTGGAAAGTAACAAAGGCATCTACGGAATCAACAAGCTGCCTATGAAGGGAGAAATCGTCTGGAGGCGCAGAATCAAGAGGGAGGAGATCAAAGTATTTGGCCCACGAGGCGGGAACCAAACAAGGCCTGATATGCATCAGCACAAGAAGAAATCGAGCGAGTGCGGCCGTGTCGAGGATGGCGTTGAGAACCCGCAAAGAGAGAGAGTGGGTTCAAAGGTGCAGTAGTCACTAGAGACTGAGCCGTGCCAGGGGACGAAGTAGTCACCACTGGGGGCTTGGGGCTCGACCCAACCACAGATGAGGGAGGGGAGCCGAGGGAAGTAGTCAGGAGGGTCAAAGGAGGAGCAAGGTCACGGCCCAACGCATCGGAGGCTACAGAGCCCGGTCATACAATACAGTCCGACTTGGGGGCTTGGTCGCCCACCCCCACGAGCTTGAGAGGGTACAAGAGGAAGATTCATCAACATAGATACGAAAAGAAACACTTTCAGTCACGAATGTGCCCCCAAACCTACCATGGAGCCACAATTAGAGGCAGGACACCCAACAAGAAGCTATCGCCAATCAAACCGGGGCCCCCTAGGGGTGCATCGTGAGTATACGCCCCACAAACGCCACCTTAAGAATCGTCAGTCCGTCGAGATTGGGCTCAGTGACGAAAGGGGGATTGACAATAAAAGGTTCCCCTCGCTCGAGACGTTGGGTACTACAGTTCTACGGGTGCAAGAGTATGCCTCCTCAAACACCCGGGCGTAAAAACAAAAGAATGATAAAAACAGGCACAAGGTCAACAGGAAATGACAATGAGAAAGGAAAAGAGGGGGGGGGGGGAGAAAAACGAAACAAAAGGAAAAGAAAAAGGCGTCCAGCAAAATTTGTGAGGACAGCAGCAGGAGCACAAGGCTACAAAAGGACAGGGGGACCGCCCCAAGGAGCATCACACTCCGGCAGCCGCCCACCTAGCCCCCTCACTGCAGCAACAAGCTGGACAAAGAGGGGGTGCTGGTAATAAGAAAGGATTAGAATGCAGTTACCAACATCCCAATTTTGTTTTAAATATGCTTAGGAAAGGTCAGTATTGATCAACATGTAGGTTTTCCATCCTGACATGTGCCAAACCTCACTCGAGGACAGAAAATGCCATGACCTCAGCTGCCCATACTTTCACGTGAAAGGTATGGAATGCTACATAAGGAGTGGTAAGCAGGATAATGAATTTGGAGTTAACTCGATAATTTGTTTATACCAAACCGAAAGATAATTCAAAAGGAGTAGCATGGAGAGTGTATGGAACTGGATGCCAGACTCACTTGCATACCAGAATTACAGATACAATTACACACCAAAAGGGAACTTCAACTATGACAGCCAACTGCCCAACAACAATCAGCACTGGTCAGAACAAACTCAATATGTCCAACCAATAATGGGCTTGCCAAAAAAGTCTCCCAGTCCAACTATCCCTAATAGAGTAACCTCATTTATCTTTGCCAACATGGCAAAGGACTAAAAGCAAGAACAAACAACAAAGTACAGTTCATTAATGGCCTCCTCACGGAGTCAAATGCAGTGTTTGGAGCTTTCACAGAAACCCATGCACGGTAATTCTTGGACAGTGAGATCTGGATTCCAGGATATAACCTATACAGGTGTGATAGGATAATTAGGTCACATGGAGGAGTGGGTCTATATATTAGGAAAGACCTTGTATGCTCGGAGCTCCTTAACATTACAAATGAGGTGGTAGAGGTACTGGGATTAAAAATAGAGAAAATAAACTTAGTGATTATTCTAATATACAAACCACTAGATGCAACGGCCGAGGAATTCACAGAACAGATAAACAAAATAGAGAATAGCCTTGATAACTTGGAGAACCTGATACCTGATATTATCTTCCTAGGTGATTTCAACCTGCTTAGTCTCAGATGGAGATCATAGCATATTATACCAGGAAATCTATCGGGACCTAATCAACCACAGATTAGAGAACTACTTAGATATTGTGAGAAATTTTCACTCAACCAGCAGATATCAGAACCAATGAGAAATGAAAATATTCTAGATCTGGTCTTTACGAACAACGAAGACATTATCAGGGAAATTACGATATCAGATACCACATACTCAGATCACAAGTTCATTGAAGTGCAAACGACCATCAATACTCAGAATAGACCTTAAACGTTGATCAAGTGAGAGGGGTTATTCAGTAAATTCAATTTTAATAATAAAATGATAGACGGGGTGAAAATAAACAGGGAACTTACAAACATTCTATGGGAAAATGTTCTAAGTAAGACAAGTCCTACAGAAGGAATTGAAAAACTAACTTCAGAAGTGTATCAAGTCTGTCTGAAACATGTTCCTTTGAGGAAAGCCAGAAAGAGATCAAACGTAGAAAGAGAACGCAGATGACACTATAAAATAAGGAAAAAAATCACGGAAATGCTTAAGCAGACACGACTTTCCTGTCAAAGAAGGAATAATTTAAATAGGGAGAGTGAGAAAATTGAGCGGAAATTGAAACACTCATATCAAACTGAAGAAAGGAAGTTAGAACAGTAAGCAATTCAGGAAATTAAGAAAAATCCAAAATACTTCTTCACATATGCGAAATCAAAAGCAAAAACCACTGTCAGTATTAGACCTATTCGTACAAGTGAAGGTTCATAACCGGAGGATGACAAAGAAATTAGTGAAATCCTAAAAAACCAGTTTGAGGACATGTTTAGCACTCCAATAAACATGAAAGTGGAAAATCCAGACAATTTCTTTATGCAGGATATCCAAACCCCTGTAAATATAACTGATATCAACATGAAAGTACTGGACTTTGAAAGAAAAATTGAAAACATGCCCCTGCACTCGACTCTGGGTACAGATTCATGGAATTTAATATTAATAAAGAAATGCAAAATGCCGGTAGTACAGGCACTCAGTATAGTGTGGAGGAGGAGTTTGGAAATGGGGGAGATACCAAATGCACTTAAAGTAGCAGACATAGCCCCTCTACACAAGGGAGGGAGCAGAGCATTGGCAAAGAATTATAGACCAGTTGCACTAACGTCCCACGTAATAGAAATATTTGAGAGTGATTATGAGTCAGGTCACCAATTTCATGGAGACCAATGACCTTCACAACCCAGTTCAACATGGATTTCGAGCAGGAAAGATTGTGCCTCTCACAGCTACCTGATCACTACAACAAAGACACTGAGGCATTAAAAGAAAAACTGATGAAAAACTGACACATCAGAATGCTGATGTGGTATACATGGACTTCGCAAAGGCTTTCGATAAATGTGACCATGGAGTGATAGCACACAAAATGAGGTCAATGGGAATAACAGGTAAAATAGGACGCTGGATACTCTGTTTTCAGTCAAACAGGACTCAACGTGTAACAGTCAATCATATAAAATATAAATATAAATCATATAAGATCCAGTCCAAGTGCAGTTAAAAGCTCTGTACCTCAGATTACAGTCCTTGCACAGCTGCTTTTCCTTATTCTCATAATCAGATATAGACAAAAATACAAGTCACAGCTTCATATCATCCTTTGCAGATGACAAAAATCAGCATAAAAATTACCTCGGCTGAAGAAATTGAAAAACTTCAAGCAGATATTATTAAAGTTTTCGACAGGGCAACAGAAAATAACATGATGTTTAACAATGATAAATTCCAGATACTCAGGTATGGTAAAATGAGGACCTTAAACATAATACAGGGTACAAAACACAATCAAATGTGCCCATAGTAGGAAAACAGCATGTAAAGGATTTGGGAATAATAATGTCTGACGACCTAACGTTTAGGGAGCATAACCAAGCAAATATTCCGTCAGCCAGAAAAATGATCGGATGCATTATGAGAACTTTCAAATCCAGGGATCCCATCACAATTGTTGTACTCTTTATGTCACTTGTGCTGTCCTTTCTTGAGTACTACTCAGTACTCATTTCCTCGGGAGCTTGGCTCCCCTCAGGGAGCCGGTCGGCCGAGCGGACAGCACACGTCTGAACTTGTGATCCTGTGGTCCCGGGTTCGATCCCAGGCGCCGGCGAGAAACAATGGGCATAGTTTCTTTCACCCTATGCCCCTGTTACCTAGCAGTAAAATAGGTACCTGGGTGTTAGTCAGCTGTCACGGGCTGCTTCCTGGGGGTGGAGGCCTGGTAGAGGACCGGGCTGCGGGGACACTAAAGCCACGAAATCATCTCAAGATAACCTCCCCCTTCAAAGCAGGAACGATTGCTGAAATAGAGGGAAAACAGAGAACATATACGGCATGCATAGATGCAATAAAGCACCTAAATTATTGGGATCGTCTCAAAGCCCTCCAAATGTACTCACTAGAAAGAAGACAAGAGAGATATCAAATAATATACACGTGGAACATACTGGAGGGTCAAGTACCAAATCTACACAGTAAAATAACAACGTACTGGAGTGAATAATATGGAAGAAAATGCAGAATAGAACCAGTGAAGAGCAGGGGTGCCATAGGCACAATCAGAGAACACTGTATGAACATCAGAGGTCCGCGGTTGTTCAACACCCTCCCAGCGAGCGTAAGAAATATTGTCGGAACAACCGTGGACATCTTCAAGAGGAAGCTAGATAGTTTCCTCCAAGGAGTTCCGGACCAACCGGGCTGAGATAGATATGTGGGCCTAAGGGCCACTCCAAGCGACAGCCTAGTGGACCAAACTCTCACTTCAGGTCGGGCTTGGGGAGTAGTAGAACTCCCAGAACCGCATCAACCAGGTATCAACCTGGATAGGAGTCGAACAAAAGGCACCAGAGCTGAGGCGCAACCCAGTATGCTGCAAAGCATCAAGACAGCGAAGAGTTGGAGATGTAGACGAGTAAGTAGGGCAACCATAATCGATTTTAGACAGTACGAGAGAGATCAATCGCAAGTTGAAGCCGCCGTTGAAGGAGAGGCAAATCATCATCTTGACTTCAAGGAGCAAGATCATCGACAGAGAGCGGAGAAGATAGGAAAGAAGACCATTGAGGAGCAACCAGAAAAAGAGTGGTGCTCAGGACACTACCTTGAGGTACACCTTCGTATTGCCAAAAAGAGGCAGAGAGTGGTACCAAGGCCTGGTCGACGACCGGGCCGCGGGGACGCTAAGCCCCGGAAGCACCTCAAGGTAAGCCTCACTGTTACGACCCTGGGTTCCTTAGTTGGAAACCAGAGGTCAAATTGAGCTCTTAAATAATTACTTTACATTAATTGATAGGCCAGCTGATGCGTTTTTGTTCCTATCTTCCTTGCTAGACATAAGACGAATCTTGTTTCTCACAGAGCATTAAGACTCTGGGCTTGTTGATTATAAAATATTGAACTAGTCATCAGCTCTGTTTAGAAATGCTTTAAGTAAATAGCAAAGTAAGTCTGAGTAAACTTGGGTTGATGTCTGCTGTACGATCAGCTGAATATCCGCCTGGCAGCAAGTAGAGTGGGAGGCAGGACTTTGGGTCGCTCTCTCTGGTGCTGGCTGTGGTTGGGTTCACACTCTCCCTCGTGGGTTCTGTACTCCTTTATCTTCTCTCTCTCTCTCTCTCTCTCTCTCCTTACCGTATCCTGACTCTCTACAAGTACTGTATATCGTGTACCGGCCTCTGGCGAAAGTGTGTAGTAGTAGTTTGTGTGACCTGAGCTAGTGTTTATATTCCTAAGATTGCTCTAAGTGGTGTAGTGAAACCACGTATGCTCAAGTTGCCCCAGGCTACCTATAACCTTTGCTAGTGCCCTATTCAAGTAGACTTTACCCTAGTTTAGGTAATTGTAAAACCTTGTATCCTGCCTATGTGGACCAAGGCTTTTAACGTAAGATAGTGTGGTAAAGTGTTGTTATTATAGTAATGTATATGGGGGGATTGTTAAGAAGGTTTAATAAATAAGTTAGTTTTTGAGGTGTATCCATTAATCCTGTTGCAGTGGTGTAGATGATTGTATGCTAGACAGCAGATCTGTTTCTAAAACTTTGAAGCATTAACAGGAACCTATGTTCCTTAGGGGGCCAGGCCTATCTACCCCACTATTTTTTATACATCTTGATTCTAGCTGTTGGCCCTTTTCATTAATACTCTATACCCCCCATAACTAGTAAGCAAATTCATAACACTCACTCTAAAGGAACGACAAGAGAGGAAGCTCTGGAGGAAGAGAGAGAGAGATTACCACAAAGGCCAAAAGAACGAGGTTGGGACAGAATATGGTATCTCCAGGTGGTGTCGTAAGCTTTTTCCCAGGTCTAAATGTACAGCAGCGACGGAGGTCTGAGCAGCAAAAGCAGTACGAATATAGACCTCCAAGTTCACCACGACATCAGTCGTGCTGCGGCACTTGTGAAAACAAAATTGAGAAGGGGAGAGGTAGTAATAGTGTTCCAAGAACCACATCAGATGAACAGTGACCATACATTCAAAGAGTTTGCACACAACTCTTGAGGGCAATAGGGCGGAAGTCCTTAGGGGATGTCCAGAGAGACCCCGGTTTCCAAATAGGGAGTACAATGGCATCGAGCCAGTTCTCAAGGACTAACAACGACTCCCAGACCCAGTTATACAAATTCAGTAAATACTGAGACATGCATGGAGGGTGACGGCGAAGCATCTCATAATGCCATCTGAGCCCACTGCCATAGAACCGCAGAGGGCCAGTGCAGACTGAAGTTCAGACAGACAGTCAGGGAAGTCAGAGATGAGTGCGGAAATCTAAGGGATGAGATTCAAGAACGGGCTTACGAAGAAGGAAGGATTGAGGAAGATGAGAACCAGAGCTAACAGTTAGAAAATGGGAACCCAGTTCAGTCACGATCATCACTGGGTCCGCCACAAGAGTACCATGGAGGTCAAGGACTGGCGAGACATCGGGAATAAACGTACCCACTATCTTGCGGATTTTCTTCCAGATCTGCAGCAGAGGAGTATTGGACTTAATGGTGGAGACGTGAGATTTATTACTCTCAGGTTTAGCTGAACGGATGGTCCTACGGGTCACCGCACTTGCCTTCCGAAACAAAATAAAAGAATTGGCTGTCTGCCAGCATTTCTTCAAGGCTGCATGCTTACAGCGGACAGCCCGAGCACAGTTTGCATTCCAACAGAGAACGCACTTCCGCGTGCCTCGGGAGGCAGAGCAAGGAACAGAGCTGAGGGCAGCGTCGAAGATGATGTCATGAAAAAGGAGGAGGGTGTGAGGAAGAGGCAGAGTAGAGAAGTCGGAGAGAGTAGCACGGAGGGTGAATAGGTTGCAGTCAGCCTTAGCAAACTGCCACCAAGGGAAGGAGAGGGGGGTTATCTTGAGGTTATCTTGAGATGATTTCGGGGCTTAGTGTCCCCACGGTCCGGTCCTCGACCAGGCCTCCTTTTTGTTACACACCCCCATGAAGCAGCCCATAGCAGCTGTCTTAACTCCCAGGTACCTGTTTACTGCTAAGTAACAGGAGCATCAGGGTGAAAGAAACTTTGTCCATTTGTTTCCGCCTCCACCAGGGATCGAACCCGGAACCTCAAGACTACGAATCCGAAGTGCTGTCCACTCAGCTGTCAGGGGAGGGTGAAGAGAGAAAAAGGTAACAAGGATGGGGGAAATGGTCACTGTTATGGAGGTCATCAAGAACCTGTCACGTGAAATCTAAGGAAAGAGACGACGAGCAAAGAGAAAGATCAAAACAGGAAAGGGTGCTAGTTCGAGTCCACATGAGTGGGTTCACCAGAATTCAGAAGAGACATGAAAGAAGAGAGGACGAACGGTTCAAGAGGTTCAAGCTCGAGTGTTTGTCATTACATTACCCCACAAGGTATGTCGACAGTTGAATCGGGACAACTGAAGCGGTTAGAGAAAGTGGGAAATTTTGGAGGAGATAAATAGAACAGAATGTATACCATTTACTCAATGTCATGGGCTGCAGAAAACTAGATAGACGATTGAAAAAGTAGTGGGGCGAAGGGAATGTCAGTATAAATCAAGAGAGCAGTAGAGTTATGGGCCCCATCAAAAGCCTGGAGGGGGGGGGGGGAGGAGAAAGGAATAACAACGAAAGTGACCAGGACAAGCACCAAGCATCGGCTCCTTTTGACATATACAAAGTGGTGAAAACTGTGTAATCTGAAGTTGGAGTTCATTGAAGTTGACAAAATCCACGAATATTTCGTTGAAGAATTGACATTGTTAAAAGGAGAGAGGACAGCAACAGAGTACAATGAAGAAACAAAGGTAAAGAAGAACACAGATTATTAAACAAGCTCAGTATCAAAATCAGGGTCAGTGAAATCAGGGTTACGGGGGGATGGATAAACTTAGTAAGGATGGAGTGAAGGGAGCGGGAAGACAGACCAGAGGCGAACGGACAGGGTCAGGAAAAGGAGACAACCGAGAGGGGGGGACAGACCAGAGGTGGACGGACGGGGTCCGGAGGAGGGGGGGGGGCAGAAACCAGAGAGTGCACCTCAGCAAGGGCAGCAACCGAGAGAGAATCAGGGGCTAAAGAAACTTCCATAACTGGGACAGGGGGCCCGACCACCGAAATGGAAGGGACGGAGCAATAGTCTGAGGTGGGGGGGGGGAGGAAGAAAGCGATGCCTTCTTACCTGCCGGGGAGGAGGGAGGAATGGAGCCAGGCTTACATATCTGACTCAAACAGGTGTTCCAGCAACAACGTACTGGGTGACAGTGTCAAATTGTCTCGACAAGAGAAGAAGAACGGGAGCGAACAACATGAAGATTGCTGGGAGGATGATGGACAACAGTCTGGACAGACAAGCAGTGTGGAGGGCCAAGAGACTGGGGGGAGGGTTGGGAAGAAGGATCAGGGGGGGGGGGGGGAGGAGATGGGAAAGAAGACACAGGAGACATGGCCGACTGGGAAGGAAGAGGGGGAAACTTCAGATGGAGAACCAGGAGGGGGGACCCCTTGGAACAAAACGAAAAGGAACAGGGGAGGAGGTGGTGGGCGTGTCCGGGTCTAAGATCTGGAAACGGTTGTGAGACTGAGTAGGGTGGGAATGATGAGGAAAGGTAGAACGCAACACGTGAGCATAAGATACACCGGTGAAAGGGTTGAGATGGCAGACATGGCATCTTGCTTCAGGAAAAGACAAACAAGCCCGGTGTTTCAAGTTGAGGATGGCTTCTTCAAGTTTGTAGTTTATACACGCGCAAGAGAAGGCAGGTTGGGCCTCGCCACAATTGAGGCAGCAAGCCTGGGGAAAAGAGCACTCTGTCTTAGAGTGCCTTTCATCCCAACACATGGGGCATAGACACACAGTACTGGTGCATTTGAGGGCACCATGCCTGAACTTCCAGCACTTATTATAAAGTCTAGGAGATGGAATGTGGAAGGGTCCGACTATCGAAGGAACTCAAAGGGGTTGACAGCGACGACAACGAGGGGGGTGGGGGTCGAGTGAACATGTCCACCTGGAGGACAGAATGGCCTTGAGCTTCGAGAATATGTTTAATATCCTCGTGGCAGTCTTTTAGGTCCCCGAACACCAATTGCAACATGGTGCGGGAAGAGAACAGTGTCAACACTGGCATCTAACCGAGCGTTTTTGGGGACCCGAAAAGAGGGTCTCCCCAATGCAGGACAATGCGGCTAAGCGGGTACCTGCATCCTGAGGAGCAGCGACAACATATGTACCCAGACGGGCAGGCCTATAAGTAACAGAGGCATCTACCGAATCAACAAGGTGTTTATGGAGGGAGAAATCGTCAGGTGGTGTAGAATCCTGATGGTTGAGATCAAAGTATTTAGCCCACATAGCAGGACCAAACAAGGCACCTGCAGTATGGAAAGGTATCGTGTGAGTGGGGCCGTGGTGGGGACGGCATTGAGAGCCCCCAGAGAGAGGGGTTAAAAGGTGCAGTAGCCACTATGAGAGATGGAGCCGTGCCAGGGGACAAGGTGGTCACCACTGGGGGCTTGGGGCTCGACCCTACCACAGAAGGATGAGAGCAGGGGGTGGGGGGGTGGTAGTCTGGTCTAGGCCCAAAGTAGCGGGGACTACAGAACCCAGTCTTCCATCACAGTCTGACTCAAGGGCCTGGTCGCCCACCCCATGAGCCTGGGTAAGAGAGGTCAGGTCAGTATCCATATGTCATCTATTTTAAAAAGGTCTGGAGCCTGGAACCAAGGGATGCCACCTACCAGGGCAGCCAGGGAGACCGAGCGTAGGCCAGTACAGGAAGAGGTGTGTCGTCTCCAGCGGTGCTCCCCCTTTTAAACAGGGGAGTCCTGCTACATCGTCCATTCTCCGACACTGGTGCAAGGACCTCATTCTTCCTTTTGTCCCAGCCTGGACAACCAGCCATCCACCAAGGGCAGCCCCTCCAGTGGGTGGTCCTTTGACTCACAAGGACCCTATTTTTGTGTTCATTTGCACATACAACTCCTAAAGAGCAGCAGGAGAGGGTGGCCCAGGGCAACCCTCAGCAAATACAGGAAGGTGTACGTGAGCCCGCTCACCATGGTAAGGAGACACAAAGGAGGGGGGGAGCACTTGTGAGGTGCCTGCACCCCCCCTCCTCCATGGGTAGACCCAGCCACACCTCGCTCACGGAGGGTGTGTGTGTGTGTGTGTGTGTGTGTTGGGAGCAAATGTGAGGTGCCTTCCCCCCCCCCCCCCCCGGAAGCCGGGGAGCCGATCGGCTGAGCGGACAGCACGCTGGGCTTGTGATCCTGCGGTCCCGGGCGCCGGCGAGAAACAATGGGCAGAGTTTCTTTCACCCTATGCCCCTGTTACCTAGCAGTAAAATAGGTACCTGGGTGTTAGTCAGCTGTCACGGGCTGCTTCCTGGGGGTGGAGGCCTGGTCGAGGACCGGGCCGCGGGGACACTAAAAAGCCCCGAAATCATCTCAAGATAACCCCCCTACTCCCCTGAGGGTAGATGGCAAGACTTCACTCAAGGTGGGTACCTGCTTGATACCTGCCTGATGGGGTTCTGGGAGTTCTTCTACTCCCCAAGCCTGGCCCAAGGCCAGGCTTGACATGTGAGAGTTTGGTCTGCTAGGTTGTCTCAGTGCTCCAAACCATTAAGTTCCACTAGTTTGGTCCACTAGTCCATGAAGTGTGTGTTGGGGGCACTTATGAGGCGCCTGCAACCGTCAAGGGTAGAGACGGCTCAGACCTCACTCATAGAGGGTGTGTGTTGGGAGCACTTGTGAGATGCCTGCAGTGGCCAAGCTGCAGCCCATCCTCATAAAGAAAGGCCAAAGTCCATTCCTTGCACCCGCCAAATCCCATTTTTTTAATGTAAAACTTTACATACAACTCACAACTCATGACGCTCAAAAAACTTCTTGAACAACTGTTTCACTGATGACTTTTGTCGTCAGCAAAGCAGACAACAAAAAAGTGGCTGACAACTTTTGTTCAAACCAAAATGCTGTAAATTCTTCACCCACATAAAACAAATACAAATATTTGCCAACAGAACCTAACCAATGCCTAAATATGCACAGCATGCTAATACATAATAATATTAATTTATATTTGAGAAAATTAAAATTTTGTAAATGAACAGCATATTAATATTAAAATGTATAAATGAATATTTGGGGTCGACAACTGGATGGAATGGACTTGGCCTGAGGTTGCATGATGAAGGTCAGTTTCAGTGTTGATCTTGGGGTGTGGTCACTGGTGAAGACTGTGGCTGCTACTTCAGTCAAGGCTGGGTTCAGGGTGTTTATGCTGGAGAAGATCCCATCGTTGGCGTGGTCAGCGATGCGTTGACCGATTCACCTGGCAAATACAGTCCTATCTGTCAGGTATTGTTGTGGAGGCGAGAATGAGGTTGGCAATGTCAGCGGATACAATGTTGGCTGTGGTGACTTTCATCAGTACTTTAGCCTTACTGAAGGAGTGGTTCTCCCTGAAGAACTTTATCCTTGTGCATCATGATGCAGGCGGGCCTGGACCATAGATGTGTCAGCACACAACTTACTCCAGCTGCCACCCAAGCGGGATGTAGCCACTATGGAAGGAGTGGCTGTGGGAGCAGCGACCTCTCTCGTTGCTGGCTGGCATCAGAGTCCAACTGTCACTACTAGCTGTGCACCTATTATTGTATTTGTTTTAAATATTCATATTTTTATTGCTTTTGAGATATATACAAGAGTTGTTACATTCTTGTACAGCCACTAGTACGCGTAGCGTTTCGGTCAGGTCCCTGGAATGCGATCCCCGCCGGGAAGAATCGTTGTTACAACCAAGTACACATTTTACTGTTGCATTAAACAGAGGCTACAGTTAAGGATTTGCGCCCAGTATATCCTCCCCGGCCAGGATACGAACTCATGACAGCGCTCGCGGAACGCAAGGCGAGTGTCTTACCACTACACCACGGAGACGAATGTGCTCACTTTAAAGCAATGAATTTCGTAACTTTGAGGTAATTTTATAAGATGAACAAGGTCTGAAATTTTGCATGGACAACATTAGCTCAGAAAGTTTTAGCAACTTGTTTACAATTTCAAACATTTATGTTTCTGTAACCTCAGATCGAACATTGCTATAGTTTTAAAAACTTTCCAGGAACGTGGTGGCAGCTTTAAATTGGTTGCTGGGTTAAGACCTTACTTGACACAAGAGTAACTAGGACTTCATATTGAGCAGGGCGAGCTCTATGCTGTTGCATTTAAATATCCCTCTGGGCAGGATGGTATTTCCAATACATACAGTAAATCTAGGTTGATGTTCTGATAATTCTGTTACAAGAGAAGATGTGCACCAGGGGGTGAGACACTGGACCAAGACAGAGGTCTAGAATGCCTACACATAAATTTCCATGTGCTCAAGGTCATCCACAATCTGTATATCAAGATGATTACTGTATATAGCAAAACATCGGTTGCTATCCATTCTTAATACTTAAGTGAGAATTACTAATGTCCTTGAGTCTAGCATTGAAGTGACTACCAATGATTGTTTTGTGAGCATTAACTAGTAAAGGGGTTTCTGATATATTAAAATAATTACTTCATAATCAATGTTTTAATTTCATTGATCATTGCCTACCAATTTCTTTACTCGGCACATAATTATGTGAAGAAAGCACTGAGAGATATGAGGATAAGGAGCTAGACTATGAAGAGATGAAGGAATGGTTCCAAAGCACTTGGACCATCAGGGTTCAAGTATCACTTTACTATCAAGTCCAAGTGATGGAAATCATGACAACATTTTTTGGGATAATATACTGACAAATTTTCCAAGAATAAACAAACAATGTTAATAACAAATTCTCCAAGGATAAATAAACAATGTTACATTAAGCACAATTCTTTATTAATTAGAAGCTTAGTAAATAACCTTGTATATAGAGAGAACTGTTAAGTTCTATGTAAATATTAAAAGGCCATAAATAATCATAAACTATTACACTATATTCTATCTATAAATATAAATTAGTAATAAACAAAAGCCACATTATTTGCATTCATCAAAATACAAAACTCAATTGCAAAGCAAATACAAACAACAAGTCACAATAATGTGGTGTAAAATTAGACACCCAATCCACATCTGAAATAAAGAAGCTATGACATTTCAGTTCATCCTAGACAATTATCAAGTCTTCATAATGGTCCAGGACAGACCGAAATGTCACCACTTAATTTGTTTTTTGATGTGCAGGTTGAGTTGCCAATCAAATTGATATTGGCTACTTCTATATCTGGCAACACCAAGGCCTCTAGTGTTTGATTACAGGTCTATATAATCAACATATAAACTTATACCTATACTTAAAATTATCATCACTTTTAATAAAAAGTAGATACAGGCGTTGAGTCACAATAAAGTGGCTAAAGTATGTTGACCAGACCACACACTAGAAGGTGAAGGGACGACGACGTTTCGGTCTGTCCTGGACCATTCTTAAGTCGATTGAGATGAGGAAGCAGATGCAGGCAATAAATAAGCTAGAGAGAGATGAGGAGCAAAGTGTAGTAGAAGGGATAGTAGTAGGAATAAGAACTGCAGAGGGCCTATTGGCCCATATGAGGCAGCTCCTATTATAACCATCGAATGAGAAGGAGATAGTAATAGGAATAAGAATTTTCTGTCATGTGAGGATTCCAATCATCCTATTGATTGGTCTTCCTCCAAAATAATCTTTCCTGACTCTACCTACACAGACGCCGTCTCGTTGAATCGGCTCTAATACACAATGTACCCAACATGAACTTGAGTCCTGGCTTTGTTGCTGTGGACTCTTCCCTTTCACAATATATACTAAAATGCTCTAATCTTTCTAACAAACGTGACCTAACCTAAACTTACCCTTACATTTATCTTTGTTTCTCCTTCCTGTTCTTTCTCTCTTCTCTTTTTCTGTTCATTGTTTTCTTTATGTTCCCTTACTATCGTCTTCTTATTCCTATTACTATCCCCTTCTCATTCGGTGGTTATAATAGAAGCTGCCTCGTATGGGCCAATAGGCCCTCTGCAGTTCTTATTTCTACTACTATTCCCTCTACTACACCATACTTTGCTCCTCACTTCTCTCTTGCCTATTTATTGCCTGCATCTACTTCCTCATCACAATCGACTTGAGAATGGTCCAGGATGGACCAAAACGTCGTCGTCCCTTCACCTTCTAGTGTGTGGTCTGGTCAAAAAGTAGATATCCTCGTAAATAATAGTTCATAAACAATTACATGAATAATAACAGCAATTAGGCCTAGACAAGACAAACTATCAAAAAACCAGCGCTGAATGTAATGAAACGCCATTTTCTGGGTGAGACCCGGAGGCTCCCCGGAGCTTTACCGGCTGATATGCTGATGTCAGACTTTGGCATCAGTCATGTGTATGGAGTTCTAGGGCCTACCGGGGACCACGGCCAGAACCTGGCCCCCTCAGAGAGGCAAGGGGAGCAATGGCCTATAGAAACCCCCGTGTGGTTGGAAGCATTCTATGTCTGCCATCGACCGGGTCAAGCATCCAGAAAGGTAAGCATTCCAAAACAAATCCCTATTCTGGTGAAATTTGCTACCTAAAGCCAAACTAGTGGATAGAACTCTTCAACAGAAAACAAAGAAACTAGTATGACATCATACGTCACCGCGCTGCTGTCTGCGCAGCTCCCCCCTCCCCGGGAGGGGGGAAGGGGGAGCCCCAGACCTCCCACGCCGGCTATCCACCCATCAGTTCTGAGGCTGGATGTCAAAACACACGAAAAACCGCCGACCGGAGGGAGGGAGGATTGCCGGGGAGCCTCCGGGTCTCACCCAGAAAATGGCGTTTCATTACATTCAACGCAGGTTTTCTGGGGGGGAGCCCCGTCGGCTCCCCGGAGCTAACTACCCACAGAGGAAGGTCAAAGGGACAGAACCGGGAGGTGGACACCACGCACCCCCCAAGGAGGCGAGACAACTTGGGTTGGCAAACGCCAACCCAAGGCGCCACAGCCCCGAAAAGTCCCGGGAACAACACGAGAACAACAAGCAGCAAGGCCCCTGCACGAACACCAAAAATCCATGCCCGAAAGATCGCAAGGCCACGTCGCCCAGACGGCAGCGAGAGCAGCGAAACCACGAACGCCATAGGCATGAGGGAAGAACACAGGCATGAGGGAAGAACACAGGCAGCTTAGCCGCAAGAACACGGCTGACCACCCGGGACACTATCACCCGCGAACAGGGAAGAACAGAACCGGATCAACGCAAAACGCGCTCCGGACTCAAACACCGTGGCACCCAAACAACAGTGGAGGGCCGCCACTGAACACAAAAAACGACACACCCCCGGCCCGACCAACGAAGCACCAACAAACCCTGGACCCCTCCAGAACGCAGCAGCCCTACCCCGCGCCAGAAAAGATGGAGACTGCTGCCACCGAACAACCAAAACGCTAAAACCGAAGGAGCAAGAAAACTCAGCGACTCAACCCCAAGAGGCAAAGGCCAAAAGGAAAGAGCCGACGAAAAAACACACCGGAACCGAAGGGGCACTACCAACCGAGGAGAAGACAGAGCACGCTGACCAGAGACCAGGATGGTGCAGGCGGCGCACGAACAGGCCGGAGGTGAAACGACGCACAAGACAGCTGACTAACTGTGCAGAAGCAACACCAAGACCGAAAGCAAGCTGAAAGCGGCTCCGCCCGCGCCGCACGAAAAGAGGCGACAGTATGTGGCAAGACGACGGCCCCCAACCCCCACCAGAAAACCGAGAGTAAACCAAGCTAACAAGAGTAACCACCTAAGAAGGGACAGGAAAAGGAAGGACCGCCAAAATACCCCATACTGCCGCCAAGAGAAGCACGCAGGTGGGACACCTACCACGAAGCCACCCGCCCACCAACCGGAGGCGAGACCGCAAGGCAGAACATAAGCAGCCCCGACAAGGCCCCTTCGAGCCCAGGAAAAGGCGGAGCCGCGGGAAGATCTCGGGCGCGACCACCGAAACCCAGGCGGCACAAGGAGATGGAACGTCTGCCGAACAGGAAAACTCCCCAAAGCATGCAAGCCCGCCAGGAATTCAGAAACGACGGGTCCGACGCGAGACATCGCAAGACCCCCAAAAAAAACAACCGGCAGGGCAAGCTAGGAAACCAAAGAAGGCGGAAGGGTCGCCGCCAGAACAGTACCCGAACCAAGGGGTACGAACAACTGCAATAGACCGAGACAAGGAAGCACATCACAGGACACAGGCTGACAAACGCCTAAGAACACACGCAGAACACCCCTGCTGCAGAGGAGGCAGGAAGAAAGAGCAGAAGCACAAAAACCCCAGGATAACAACCAGGGGTGGACAATCAGGCAGGAACAGAAAACCCCCCACGCAATCCCCAGGCACAAAACGGCAGCAAAGTGCCACTCCACAACCGAACACAGGAACAAGGACACGCCACCGTGAAACACAGTACCAATGCACACGTGCAGCAGCAGCAACAGGCACCACTGCAACACGCAACATGTAAATAGCAACTCCCTTCTGCAAAGGCAGAGAACGGAGCAGGCAGACTCCAGACAGGGCCAACGGAGACACGACAAAACCCCACAGGCCCAGAAACCTGCACCAGGCGACCGACGGCGGAGAAACCCCGCTCGATACCTGCTGGATGAGGTACTGGGAGCTCTTTCACACCTCAAGCCCGGCCCAAGGCCAAGCTAGACCGGCCAGAGGGTGGCCCACCAGGCAGCTGCTAGGAGCAGTCCACCGGCCCACATACCCCCACAACCAGGACGGGCCGGAACTGCCATACGAAAACAGGCTAGTGTGCCCTGGAAGTCCACGGACGAACCAGCAAGAAGGCTTATGCTCGCAAGTAGGTCGTGTAACAAGCACAGACCTCTGATGGTAATACAGTGTTCCCCAAATGTGCCAATAGCACCACTGCACTCCACTGGTACTATCCCGCAAGTTCTACCAGATAGGCGGGACCCAAGAGCCAGAGCTCAAATCCTGCAAGCACAGCCAGGAGCCTTACCAGGTGAGTACAGAACCAACCCTACAACCCCCACACCCCACAACATTAAAAAGGATGGTCGCCTGAACGACTCCAGCATGGGTTGGACATGCACATGAGGGGGACAGGAAGGGTTGAAAAAGGAACAGTCACTGGTGTGCGAACGGTCTCAGTCGTACAAAAATACCTAAATGAAGACAGGTATATAAACAACTCCGCATCCAGCGCCCGGCCAAAAGACGCCAGACCGCAGAACTCACCTGGCGAACGGTGGCACGAACTTGACACGACTCAACCGTGCCCAGAAGAACCAGGGAGCACCGCCAGGTGAAGACGCCAGAGCCGGACCCTGCCGGACCCGCAGGAGAGCAGGGAGAGGCGAAGGAGGCGGTCCACACCCATGACACAGGGAAAACCGCGGTGTCCTCCCCACAACTGGGAACCAGGACACCCCCGGCACGAAGGGGCACATACCGCAGCCAGGGAGAAGAACGAGAGGCGAAGCACTGTAGCAAAAAGGGCGCAAAACACCAGCACTGAAACACCGCCCAGACCAAAACAAACTCCACGGCGCATGCGCATAACACGCTGGCCGAACCGCACACCCTCTCTGCGGGAAGGCGCCAGCCAGGACTACTGCACGAGAAAAGTAGCCAAAAAGAGGAAGCAGGAACAATAAAACCGGCCAAAGAAGCAAAGAGCCCAAAAAGGAGCCCAACCGGGCGACAAGGAGCCCAACCGGGCGACAAGTACGAGGAGCCGACAGACGTTCCAATAATGCGAGAAGTAGCGAAAAACCTTCCCGTACCCTCGAGAACACAGAAGCCAACACTAGTCCCGAAGGCACACGAAGGCGCACCCGAGATCAGAAGTCACACAGAACCCCGTCGAACGGGGAAACATGACGTGACGAAAACACCGTCCCAAAAAGGGGTGGGAGGAAACATCCACCCACAGGACGGAACCAACCGACTCAAAGGCCAAGGAACCGAGCCCGGGGAGGGGCCGACGCCCAACAGCACGTACGGCGAGTGGGGAGGAAAGACCCAACTCCGCGTACCCTCAAGTCAGCCCCTCCCCAGCCCCAGGAACCTACACGACAGGCCCCGGGGCCGAGCCGTTCTCCCAAAGCCCTGGCCGTACCAGAAAACCGGGGCAGCCATGAAAACACTAAAGAGGGAGCCGGTCGGCCGAGCGGACAGCACGCTGGACTTGTGATCCTGTGGTCGTGGGTTCGATCCCAGGCGCCGGCGAGAAACAATGGGCAGAGTTTCTTTCACCCTATGCCCTTGTTACCTAGCAGTAAAATAGGTACCTGGGTGTTAGTCGGCTGTCACAGGCTGCTTCCTGGGGGTGGAGGCCTAGTCGAGGACCGGGCCGCGGGGACACTAAAAAGCCCGGAAATCATCTCAAGATAACCTCAAGATAAGGAAGGGAGCCCACTGGCAGACTCATACAACACGGCTGGAGGAACAGGCTCAAATGCCCCCGTCACAACCCCGGAAGGGGAATTCCTCGAGACTGCCCGAGTCTCAACACCATCAAAAACCCCGCCCCGAACCCACAGACGGTAAGGAACCGGATGCAGGCAGGAAGGGTGATCCAGGGGAAAGACAAGGGGGCGTGGATGGAACCGAAGCAACCAACATCCCCAAGTCTAAAAACGAACTACAACGGGGCAGCCCCGGGTCTTCCGGGGAGGAAACCACGAGAACGTTGCCACCACCAAGGCTCAAGTGCAACGCCCCTGCTGCCCGCACCCGCTTTGTTAGCACAACTGGGTAACCAAGCCACAACGAGCAACCAAACTCGCAGGACTCCGGGTCGAAAGTGTCACCGACCCCACAGGCAGCAGACGGAGGCAAAACAGAGAGTCACCCAGAGACAAAGGGTGAGAGCAATCCTCAATCTCGCTGGAAGCGACGGGGGGACTCTGGGGTCACATCCATCGGACCCGCGCGCCCCAAGGGGTTTCCCAGGGTCCCGAGCGTTTGCTATAAGAGGACTCGCGCTCAGGTAATCCCAGGCAGGGTACTGCTAACCGGCACCCAAAGCTACCAAACAACTTTCTAAGAGCTGAACCCCCGGGACGTGTACACTCACGAGGACCTAGCAGGGGCACCACCAGAAAATGCTCAGAACACAAGGGACACAAGGGGCAAGAACGGAGGCAGACCCCCCCCCACCAGGTAGATAAACAAAAAGAAAAAGAAAACCCCGCAAGAGGACAGCGTACCCAAGCGGAACAGAGCCGGCCGCTATGATTGGTAAAGACAAGCTGCACAGTACACTGCGCCCCACCAGTGCAAAAACTGCCCCTTACTCTAAGGCGAACAATGGGAGACAGAACACCCGAGCACACAAAGAGCGGCCGAAAACCAAGCAGCAAACGGCCAAGCAGGGGCAGGACCCAAGGAACTTGTGGAAGGTGGCCCCAAGCCCCAAGGGCAGTACTTACAGGGCACCTAGGGAAGGGAACCCTAGGCGCATGCAGCCCGAGTACTGAAGAATCACTCCCGGCTCACGCACCACCTAGAAAAGACACCACACTCTAGGTACAGTGCTGAAACAACCACTGGAGCCGGAGCACATAACCATTGCCTATAGCATCAGCCGAAGAACTGATGGGTGGACAGCCGGCGTGGGAGGTCTGGGGCTCCCCCTTCACCCTCCCGGGGAGGGGGGAGCTGCGCAGACAGCGGCGCGGTGACGTATGACGTCATACTAGTTTCTTTGTTTTCTGTTGAAGAGTTCTATCCACTAGTTCGGCTTAGGTAGCAATTTTCACCAGAATAGGGGTTTGTTTTGGAATGCTTACCTTTCTGGATGCTTGACCCGGTCGATGGCAGACATAGAATGCTTCCAACCACACGGGGGTTTCTATAGGCCATTGCTCCCCTTGCCTCTCTGAGGGGGCCAGGTTCTGGCTCGTGGTCCCCGGTAGGCCCTAGAACTCCATACACATGACTGATGCCAAAGTCTGACATTAGCATATTAGCCGGTAAAGCTCCGGGGAGCCGACGGGGCTCCCCCCAGAAAGGTATTTGTTTCTGGTGTGGTGCTCATGGGTCACAACCTTCAATGAAGCTTTTAGGGTCAGGATTGGCATTACAGTTCAGCGTTTTATATATATATATAATACACATGAGAGGATGTGCAGTGACTTAATATCTAACATATTCAGAGATTTGAGTAGGGGTATTTGAGGTAGGGGGATTTGAGTAACTATCCATGGAGAATATGAATGGACTTAACAGGAAGGAGGAGAGGCAGCTGCATGCAAGACAAAAAAGAAATTAGGCCGCGCAAAACATCCCAAAGCCACACATGACTGACTGGGTCCCAGGAACATTATTAAATACTGGGCACTAGCACTCTTGTTTGAACACAGAAACCCCTGAACCCATACATCATTCCAAGTCATATTAGAAATGATGTCTTGGATATAAACGAACATCATGGGCCCGAGGGTACATTGCGGGTTGGCTAGATTGGATGACACTGTGGACAACCTGAGAAATGCGAGCCTTTGAACAGGAAACCAAGGAAGCAGGCGACAAAGAGCATTCACCAGACAAAACAGATCATGCACTCTCCGCAGAACCATCCAAGCATCAGTCACCAAAGCACCCTTCCTGAAACCCATTCAACCCAATCTTCACCAAAAAAAGAGAGATGGTTGCAAATGAACAAGCCAACTACTAGAGCCAAAAGAACAAAACCCCTGTTTTTAGAGAAGAGCCTGAAGCTTCTCAACCCAACAACCAGAGGCGAGAGCCAACGAGACAACCACTAACACATTATGATGCGATGAGGAAACAGTAATGACAAGGAAAGAAAAGCTAAAACACGGTCAAGCCGTGTTTACGACACTAAACTCTTGCAACAGTGTCTCTGCAAAAGCAGAATGACATGAGGAGACAGTATTTGTCATAAGATGCCAATTAAGGAACAACAAAGATGAAAAGGTGAGAACAAAGCAAATAGAGACTGACAAGAAGCAATGAAGAGACAAATGGTAGCAAAAAAACCAGCGTTGAATGTAATGAAACTCCATTTTCTGGGTGAGTCCCGGAGGCTCCCCAGAGCTATCCATGGCTGATATGGATACCCTAACTATTTTGCATCAGTCGATGTGCGTGGAGTTCTAGGCCTACCAGGGACCATGAGCCAGAACCTGGCCCCCTCAGAGAGGCACGGGGAGCAATGGCCCATAGAAATGCACATGTGATTTGGAGCATTCTATATCTGCCATCGACCGGGACAGGCACCCAGAAAGGTAAGCACCACAAAACAAACCCCTATTCTGGTCAACAACAAAAATCGACAAACGAGTGAACAGAACTCCCCCAGGAAAACGAACTAACAAGCATGACGTCACACGAGCCGCGCCACATGTCTGCGCAGCTCCCCCCCTCCCCGGGAGGGGGAAGGGGGAGCCCCAGACCCCCGTGTCGGCGATCCCCGCCTCCGTTCCTCGGCTGATGGGATCATGCACGGTCGTGTGGCTCCAGCTCCGGTCTTGTCTCAGTGCTGTGACTTGTTTGCAGTGCTGCTCTTACGGTGGTCGTGTGAGCTGGGAGTAGTATTCTCAGGTACTCGTGTTGCATGTGCTTAGGGTCACCTTCCCTGAGCGCCCTGTAAGTACCACCCTTGGGGCTTGGGGTTGCCTTCCACAAGTCGCTTTGGGTCTACCTCTGTTGGCTTTTTGCTGCTTGGCGTTTGGCCGCCCCGAGGGTTTGGGGGTTTTCCTCCCTTATTTACCTTGGGGTAAGTGGTAGTTATAGCACTGGTGGGGCGCAGGGTACTGCGTAGCTAGTTTTCACCTATAACAGCAGTCGGCTCTGTTCCCTCTGGAACAGGCAAACGAAGGAACACATTAGGCAGCCCAACTTGGGCTGACCCCATACACAGCCCCAAGAGCAGAGACAAGAGCGCCCATGAAGCACAGAATCCGCTCGACAGGGAAACGACAGGGGAGGCGGAACCAAAGAGCCAGAACCCAAACCTGCAAGCACAAGGAAGCGCGCACAAAACATCCTCGACAAAGGAAAACGTACCACCGAACAGGCACCCCCACCATTGCACTGCGGAACATGGTGGAGGCGGGGCCCCGAACTCAAGCAAGGTTAGACAAGCATAGGAGAGGGGCAGGAGGAATAGAGGTAGGAGCCGCCTCAGAAGGGCCAGGAGGCCACTTGCAGACACCTGTGAACCGAGGAAGGAATCAGGTGGAGAGAACAAGAGCTGCCCAGTATGGGCTAATAGCCTTGCAGTAGGCACCTAGGGTGATACGGTCCACGTTCTCAAGTACGTATGTACACCCATTCCTACTGCCAAAAACAAAAACAGCGTCAGGACGAAGGAGACGCCAAACCGCACCAACTCGCCTGCAGAACATAGGCGCTGAAGGGCCATGACGCAAG